>NC_066593.1:1012273-1022273 GCF_905475345.1 Vespula vulgaris | reverse complement strand
CGAATTTACGACGACCACAGTCTGTGCACGCGTTAACCAGGATTCAGAGAGAAAGAGAGAGAGGAGAGAGAAAGAGAGAAAGGGAGAGAGAGATTGTGTGTGTGTATGTGTGTGAGAGAGAAAGAGAGAGAGAGAGAGAGGGATAGACAGAGAGAGGGTCCTAATCGGGTAATCCAAATCCCTCAGGGACTGAGACTGAAACTACGTCGGACGACGATCAAGCTCAATCTCTACGATCTACGACGATCCAATTGGACGATTTGCTCAGATTTATTCTATAGTGATTTTTTTAACGAATTATTTAAAAAGACACGCGCACGGTATCTCTCTCGTTACCTCGCTCGCTCGCTCGCTCGCTCGCAGGCAGACAAATAATTCGAATATTTTTTTAAAATAATTATCTCTTTGTTCGTCTTTGTTTCTCTTGTTGGTGCTCGATGATAGATCAAACAAAGTGATTGACGAGGGTATCAAAGAGTTTAAAAAAGTGTCCCAATTGCATCGTGAATAAAAACGTGTGAATAGGTACTGTATACACGCATATATATATGTGTGTATACATGTATAATATATATATATATATATGTATATATGTATATATATGTACACATATATATGGTTATACCCGTGTGGGAAAACAAGGCGCGAATCGCGCCTGAAAATGCTCGTCGTTCGTGGTTTTTCCTTCGTTCGAACGTTTCGAATATCGATCATCGACGTTGGATTCAAGTGGTTCGAATAACAATACGTTCGCTAGCTCAATCGAGTACCAGTTTAATTACACGCTCTGTGGGATCTCTTCGTTCGAATCATCCTCGAAACTTTGATCTTCCGTCCTTGTTTTTTTTTGCTTTCTTCTCTCTTCTTTCTTTTCTTTCTTCTCTTTTTTTTCTTTTTTACTATTTCCTACTTTAATCACACGAGTTCTTTATTTATTCGTGCTTAATCTATCCGTACACCACGATCGAATATATCATTGTTATAAAAATAAAACGATAACAACAACAACAACAACAACAACAACAACAACAACAACAACAACAACAACAACAACAACAACAACAACAACAACAACAACAATAACAACGTGATCTCGTCGTGTCGACAAAGAGTGCAAAACTTCAAAAGTGATATCCGTACGAGTGAAAACATGTATATCCTTATGACTAGTTAATGACTTTTTTTCTCTTTTCCTTTTTTCCTTTTTTTTTGTAATCGATTTTTCGAATTAAAAATATAATATTTCTCCGTATCGCGTTAGTTCTCGTTTTATTATATTTCGTAATAAACGTTATTCGATCGTCAAAGCCGCGTTTTCCAATCGTCGTGTAGAGAAATATTGCAGAAATTTTTATCTTTGATACGAAATACGAAATTCGTTTTTTTTTCTTTCTTGCATTTCGTTTCGGAAAGAGAGAGAAATTTTAAAATGATTTGATCTCGAATAGATCTGGAAACTCGGTAACTCCCTTTTCATTCCATAAATAAAGTTATCGCGTATTGTTGGGTATAACACCAAAAGAATGGCCAGTTGGATCGTACAAAAAATTCGTCGAACGGCGAGATCGTAACGATCCATTGATCCGCAAACGTCGAGCTTCCGATACAATTCCGGTATCCTCGTTGCATAGTCCACTCTATACTTCCGGTTTGAACGGTTCGCATAACGCAAATGTACGTCGGCTGGGTCTATCATTAAATCTTTCACCCTTAATCTCATCCGGAAGTCAAAGCTTACATGATATATTCATACGAGATACGATATTTTGTCCTGATCTATTAGATCGGAACGATAATAAATTTATCGGGAATTATTGAAAATGTTGGTTAACCGTTATCAAAAGATTATTCATTTCGTTTTCAATCTCTTCCAAACTATTGAACTTTTGAACTTTTCCATTTATTTTCATCTCCTGTCTCGATTCGCTTAAAAGATCTTAATTAAATCAAACGAGCTAAAGGTCTTTATATATTCTGTTTAAAACGGGTCGCATTATCGTTACATATTAATGGTAGCTCTTTAAAAGGTATGAGTGACAGGATACACACACACACACACACACACACAGAGACAGTTAGATAGACTAAGCAACCTTTGAACAAATCTCTTACTCAAATTTAGAACTCGTATAATTTGTCGCATAGTAAAGTTTTCTATTGAATGAAAAGAAAAGTTTGTGGAAAAAGATTTCTCTATCCGAAATCTCTCGTACGATTTAATTTCATTAAACGTTAACAAACGTAGAGAGAAGGAAAGAGAAAGAAAGAAAGAGAGAGAGAGAGAGAGAGAAAAGAGAGAGATCCCACAACGTACTCGGAAGTTTATTTCATCGCGATATAAATGAAACACGAAACGACGCTCGAGCCCAACATCTTGCCAAGTTTACACGTACATACATCGCGTAGCGCATCTTAAATACTGTCCCGCAACACGCGGCTTGTACTACTCCTCGGCCATTTGCATAAAATCATATCCATATTTCGCGGCTTGAGGGAGCACGTTGACACGAGCCAAAAGAGAACAAAAAAGAAAATAAAAGAAAGATAAAAAAAAAGACGAATAAGGAAGAAAAGAAAGGAAAGAGAATTTACTCGGGAGATTATTGTTTTATCGCACAGAGAGATAAAATTCGATTGATAAAATTCATTGAAAAACACATTACGATTACCGTCTTATTATTCAATTAATTTTTAAACTATGTATATAACTACCAGAATAGAACGAAGATCGATAAATGATGGAGAACAAAATAGAAAAAAAAAGAGAAGAAAAGAGAAGAGAAGGATAAAAAAAAATTCGTGTCTCGTTCGCAGATTCGTTTGGTCGATCGTCTAAATCGGTTGTCGAATTTTAAGAAGGGGTAAAAGGGGTTCGTCGGGGAAAAAGGTTCGTCTGTCATAGTGGAGCAACCGGGGGTCCACAATGCCCCCCATAATAGGGGAAACACTACGCGTGTGGTTCCTTTCGGCGTTGGTGGTCCACGGTGCGGTCGCCGGAAATCCGGACGCGAAACGTCTCTACGACGATTTGCTGTCGAACTACAACAAGTTGGTACGACCAGTAGTCAACACGTCCGACGTGCTGCGCGTGTGCATCAAACTTAAACTCTCGCAGCTCATCGATGTGGTGAGTAAAAGATTTATTATTATCTCTATTCATAGATTTTTTTCCTTAGTTTTCCCGTTTTCTTTTCTTTCTTTCTTTTTTTTTTTTATATTAAATCAAACGACTGCGTCGTTTTTTTTTCGAATAATAAAAAATTCGTCATCAAATTTATTTATTTATTTATTATTAAAATGTATTATTCGAACGATAAAGAAAATTGATCGAGAGATACCGAGAGAAAAAGCTCGTTCGCCGATGCATCAACAAAAATGCGACATGATTCCTTTCGTTCTGGATTTCTTTGACGATCTTTTATAAAAAATGACCTCAGTTTACAGGCAATTGTGATAGAGTTAGAAAGGGAAAGAAAAAGGGTAGGATAGATGAATGAACGAACGAACGAACGAACGAACGAATGGAAGGATGGATGGATGGATGGACGGACGGACGGATTGATGGATGCTACCACATGTCCCCGTCATATTTCATAGCTAGCAAATGCACCGTAATGACGGTCCCTTGTACCTTGTAAGGAAAAGGTTCGAGGGTGGGACGTAATAATGCCGAAATTTTAGCTAGCCGAGTCTTTGCTGCTCCACGAGAATTTTTATATAAGTCGAAATTACGTCGTGGATTTTGAAAAAGACCGAACGTCTTTTTTCTATTTTCTTTTCTTTTCTTTTTTTCTCCTTCTCTCTCTTCTTTCATCCAAAAAATATTTTCCCCAGAAAGGACGATATTTTTCTTTCTTTCTATCTTTTTTTTCTTTCTATTTTTCTTTTTGATCAGACAAAAAATTGTGAGATAACTTGTGGGACGAAATTATAGTCAAGTTTCGTATCGTTGAATCCATTGGATTTTATTCGGTCGAGGTGAGATAACTCGTTGGAAGATTGAAACGAATTAAAGGATAAATTATTCCAACTTCGTTTTACGAAAGCCGTATTACCGTGTTAGTGATGATAGTTGTGGTAGAGGTGTAGGTGATGGTGGTGATGGTGGTGGTGGTGGTGGTGGTGGTGGTGGTGGTGATGAGGGTGGGGTTGGGGTTAGGGGTGATGTGGTGGTAGTCGTGGTGGTTTTCGCGATCGTCACGGTATTATGATAATCTCGATACCGGCCCAACGATAAAACCCATAAATTTCCTACTTCGTCGAGCTTCACGTTCGCGAGAGCTCGATTCTATCTGTTCGACAAATGGTCCGATTAATCGTGGTAAACATCGCGGTAAATCGCGACAGACCGATTTTCAAAGATTTACGATGTTTTTTTTTCCAAAAAGGGAGCGAAGAGAAAGAGAGAGAGAGAGAGAGAGAGAGAGGGAAAGAGAGACAGAAAGGAAAAAAAAGAAAAAAAATTATGCATTGTACGATTCAAAAATAGCTGTGATTTCCTACGAAATATTTTATGATTTTCGAGAGAGTAAATGAGAGAGAACGAGAGAGATGAAATTAACGTTTCTATAGAACGTTGAACTCCATCAGAAGTATTTTAATACCGAATGAAATTTCACGTAGCTTCGATGAATATATATGTATATATATATATATATATATATATATATATATATATATATGTATGTATGTATGTATGTATGTGTATCTCTGTCTTTCGTTACTCGAATATAAGCGGTATAACGATTTTAACGAAACACGGAAAGCGACGGAATGCTCGAATTACTTCGAACGAAAGGTATTAGACTGATTCATGAAACGACTAATAGCAGAAAGTACAACTTGGAGAATAACTGGAATAACGGAGCATGTATTTCATGGTGAAATGGTTAACCAAAACTTAACGTTAACGAGTATCATCCTTCTTGAGTCAAGTAGTTCTTGCGTAATACGATTAACTTTTTACCGATAAATTTTCGTTTACTTTTCTTAATTGAAAAAGAAATTTTTCGAACGAATTCTATTTTTTAATCGTTCCTCTCTCTCTCTTTTTTTTTTTAAACAATCGTTAACATCGTTTATCAAACTACGAAACGCGATATGCCAATGGTAGTCGAGGGTTTTAGTCTATGGGAACTATGGTAACTATAGAAATACGTTCACGAACTGAACGTTCGCCAAAATGGTTCGCATACTTGGCGACTCGCTGAGGTATTATTTCCATTAACACGTAGCGAAGCCCTTGGCTTTTGCCCCGTCGTTGGCTTACCCGTTCTTGTAAATTACATGGAACCCGACCGAGTTACGTTTAGATTGCAAGCTTTCCAGTTTCCACCGCATCGAGCCGTAGAAATTTCAACGAGCGATTTCTTTACCACTTCTTCGTTTACTTTTCCAAGTATATTTCTTCTCTCTCTCTCTTTCTCTTCCTTTTTCTAGTGTTTCGATTACTTCCTTTTCCGTTTTCCAATAGAATTCGATTATTTATTCCTCGACGAACGTGTCGGAGGATATGGTATAACTTTGTTCGAATAAACGTATCAGTCGGTGGTTATTTGTGAGAAATCATATATATATATGTGTGTATATATATATATATATATATATATATATATATATATGTATATATGTATATACTACCCACTTTCTTCTTTCTCTCTCTCTCCCTCTCTCTTTTTCTCTCGCAAATTTTTCTTGTATACAAATTTCCTTTCCCTCCGTCAAATTTTGACCCTTTGATCTTTTCACCTTCCATTTTCAATTGATTTCCAAAATGATTTATCGTCAAGGATTTCACCAGGAATTCACTACTGGAGAAAAGACGATCTTGAAATTTCCTTATTCGGATCTTCTTACCGGACGAATTCAAAACGATGCTCGAGTTTCTCGATGCTCTAAAGTTTAGTTTCTACGTTTCCTAGAGGATTTCTCTTTGCTCCTTTTCTATCTCTCTCTCTCTCTCTCTTTTTTTCTCGAAATGGCCACTGGATGGATGCTTTACGAGAGCTTTATCGTCGAGCCAATTTTCTTTGTGGCATCTTCTTGCTATACGTACGTAAAGAAATGTCGGGGACGATAGTCAAGAAGAAAAAGTTTATAGTAAAAGTAGAGAAAAAAGAAAGCAAAGGAATAAGGATAAATTTACTATTAATAGCTTATAACACATATATAATAGACTATAGGGTTTTCTTTCCATCTTTTCATTCTTCCTTCCTTCTTTCCTTCCTTCCTTCCTTCCTTCCTTCCTTTGCGAATCCAAATGAAAGCAATGGGAACGTGTATCAAACCCTCCTAAAACGTGCGCTCGTGAAAACCAAAAGGAAGAGAGAAGAAACGATCGTTTGATCTCCTTGAGGCCCTTTTACACCCGAGATAACGTAGTTTGTGTAACTCTCACGTACCACGATAAACACGATCATAGACGTCGAACGAAACGATAGAAAATAATGGACGGGACGATTAGATGACTTCCTCCTTCCCGCTCCATTTTCCACTTTCGTAAAAGTTTTTCAAACTATATAAATGTTCTTTAAACAATCTTCATAAGAACAATCAAAAAGTTCGAACTAACGATAAACTTTATGAAACACGGGTTTAAGAAGTAAAAAAAGAGAGAAAAAAAAATAACGAAAGAAAAAAAAAAAGAAACAACGACAAAAAAAGTGCAAAATTTTCTTTCCCCCATCATCGATTATGAACGATTATATACGGTTGTTAATAATACAGAAGTGTTTTAAATTTTGAAAATAAGATGGATATTGTGTATCGAGGTTTATTAAACGTATACAAGAATAATAGAAAGGATAGTAATATTCGGTTAGGTTTATGACGTTTTCACGAGACATTTTAACGCCTGAAAAATATAACCAACGTGAGAAAGAATGTTAGAGGAAAGTCTATAGATAGTACAGTATGTATATAGATGGTTTATAGATGCTATATGTGTAGGTAGATAGATATACCTTATAACGAAATCGCGTAAACACACAACTCTAGAAAGGCTGGCACGACTATTCGGATATATCTCTGGGTGTACTCACGCAAGAGTATTTATGGGAGTCGGTTGTAGCTACCCCGAGACTGTCTCCATTGTCGAGACGATCTATCATAAGCCCAGTACTTTATGTGCAACCCTATCTATCTACATATATATACATATATATATACATGCATATGTGTATATATATATATATATATATATATATATAAATTACATACCCAGGTATCTACTATGGCAAAGGATATTAGCAACATGAACGTGTCGCATAGTTTGAACTTCCTCTCTCTCTCTCTCTCTCTCTCTCTCTCTCTCTCTCTCTCTCTCTCACTCTCTCTCTCTCTCTTTCTACATTCGCTTCAAGTCCACGATTGAATTCCATTAGAGTTCATTAAGGCGTGCATTACGAGCTTCCCTAGCCTAGATGATCTATCCATCGAATCCGAATCGAATAATGAAAAGGGCTAAGGACAGTTTGCTCGTTCAAGTTATCCAGAGATTGAAAGTTTGAAATTCTTCGGAAGAATCAAAGCGGGTGAATCAAATGTATTTCGTTCTTTCTATCTTTTTTACTGGGATTTTATCGTTTAGGGAGAAAAAAAGAGAAAGAGGATTTAAAAGATAGTCGAAGAAATATATATTTATATATATACAAATATATATATATACCCAGAGAGAGAGAGGGAGAGAGAGAGAGAGAGAAAGAGAGAGAGAGAGAGAGAGAGAGAGAGAGAGATACAGACAGAGAGAGAAAGAGAGAAAGAGAAAAGTGGATTGCCCGGGGAAATATAAACAAAGGCCTCTTTCAGTACGCGTCAGACGTATGAGCAATGGTTATGGTGAAAGTTTTCCGACGTGGTACGTTACTATGCTTTACCGTAACAGGGAGAAGGGCGAGGTTGGGGGAGGAGTTGGGGCTAGTCGTCTCCACACTCACGGACATTGTCGCGCACCCCCCATAGCACGTACATTCGCGGAATGCCAACGATTTGTCAAGGAAAACTACATGATACGTTTTCTTCTTTTCTACTCCCTTTGGGACAGTGGTAACGATGTATCCAGGTGAGAAAGATTTTCAACGGACGATAGTACTTTCTTTTTTCTTCTCTCTTTCTCTCTCTCTCTTTCTATTTCTGTCAGTTCTAGTCCATCTTTTTTCACTCCATTGGCCCACATACAACCCTACAAGAAATGAGAGACTAACTTTGAATAAAATATATAGTATATATATATATATATATATATAAAATTATTTTATATCTCTCGATCGAACGAATAAAATATTTATGAAGAAGCTATTGAGAATCATTGAACTTAACAACGAAAAGAGATTTTGCGAATATCTCCCCATATCTTTTACTCCTTTCTTAAACCTTACCCTTCCATCCCTATCCTTTAATACCCCTACCCCTTCCCCATATGCATGCCATTCGAGTATATCGAGTTTGCAATTCCAGTGAAATTTGCATTATCGAGAACAACGGCGGCGATAAGAGGGATTCAAGCTCTTAATGCGTCGAACGAACTAAGAACTGTCGATAATGGCGACGGCGAACGTTGGGTATGCTTTCTACCTCGAAATTGTCTCACGTTCTATCGACAGCCGACGTGCTATTAATAACAACAGATCGATTTCGAGGGGATACTTCAAGCTCTAAATGAGATCTTGAATAAGTAGGGAAGAGCTCGGTAGTAGTAGTAGTAGTAGTAGATGATGATGATGATGATGATGATGATGATGATGATGATGATGACGTAGTTAGTGAAAAGATTTCACCTCGATGAATTATTTTTATTTTGTAAGAGTGATCGAAAGGTCGACGAATTAAACGATTGTGGCTTGAACGGAGTGCGTGCGTTAAAACCGATGGAAGGAAAAGAAAAAAAAGAAAAAAAAAGAAAATAGAAAAAAAGAGGAAAAAAGAGAGAGAAAAGAAAAACCAAAAATAATCAAAGAAGAAGTGGTAATCTCGAGGAACAATGTCCGCTTGTAAATGGAACAGACGAGCAACCGTCATGCAGCAAACAGAAAAGTCGACGAATACGAGCTGCACTCGAGAATCTCTCTCTCTCTCTCTCTCTCTTCTTCTCCTCCTCTTCCTCCACGTCTTTCTGTTTCTCTTCGTCTAGCAGAGGCTTTCACGTTGTGGCGTACCATTAAAATGTCGTTAAATATTAGTAAAGTCGTCGTCAAGCGTGCATTGCGTTATGCCACACTTTCCATATATATATATATATATATATATATATATATATATATATATATATATATATTCCCATAAAACACGTTGGTTCTCATTTTTTTCTCTTTTCTCTTTTTCTCTTTCATTTTTTCCTCTTTTCTTCTTCTTCTTTTTTTTTTTGGTTGGACTCGAATGACGCGAACTCGTCGAAAAGAAAATTTTCGACTCCTCTTCTTTCTCATCTTCTTCTTCTTCTTGTTCTTGTATCTCATAACTTTTTGCAACGATTACACCGTTAGATTCTTTCTCTTTGCGAAGAAAATGAATTTCTTCAAACTCCCATTATTTCAATGAGAAGAAATATGTATGTACATATATATATATATATATACGTGAAACATCAAAGGATATACATGGGTGTAAGTGCTGCAACGATTATTCTTGTATATCGTTAAGGGGAAAATTTTGATCGAACGATAAATGTAATGTTTTTCGTTTTATGGAAAACGAAGTCCGTTGATGGAAAATTGAACTAAAAAGAAGAAGATGGAAAAGACGAAGATGGAAAGCCGGGAAGCGTAACGTGAAAAGCCTCTGGCTTTTCGTTTAAGTCATTAATCCTAACGAAAGATACAGCAGCTTGAAAGAGAGAAAGAAAGAAAGAAGAGAGAGAAAGTGTGTACATGTGTGTGCGTGTATATGTATGTGAAAGAGAGAGAGAGAGAGAGAGAAAGAGAGAAAGATAGAAGACTGATGAACTCTCAGTGCCATCTTGGAAAAGAAGAAAATATCTTTCGCCGATCGGTCCCGCAAACGAGGC
>NC_066593.1:959773-1009773 GCF_905475345.1 Vespula vulgaris | reverse complement strand
TAGGAAAGAAAAAGGAAAAAAAAAACAACAAAAGAAAGAAAGAAAGAAAGAAAGAAAGAAAGAAAGAAACGGAAAGAGCGAAATCTGAAAATTGAATTTAATAAAACGTCTTATATCATTCGATATTTGAGAAAATCGACGTGTGATAGTCTCCTACCCCTTCTCTCTCTCTCTCTCTTTTAGAAGATCCAAGATATATGTACTTAGCTTAAAAGAAAAAAGGCCCATGATCGTGGCAATCATGAAGGAGAATGTTAAAAAAAGAGAGAGAGGGAACAGAGAGAAGAGTGGAAAATAGACGATTTAGATCCGACCGCGTATCTTCTTCGTAGCCGACGAACAAAAACATTTTTCGCGAGAAAATCTACGAGGGTGGGTGGGGATTGAGGTGATACTATGTATGTATGTATGTATGTATGTATGTATGTATGTACGTCGGCGAATGAGAACCAAAAGCGTAGACTTTTTCAAAGGAACCAACTGTATTTTTCAAGAGTGTTCCAAGTGCCCTGAGCACTGTCGGATGATAATTTCTCTCTTCTTTCATTTTATTCTCCCAGCTTTTATTTGGTATTTACCTTTTAACAGAACATCAGAGATCTCGCAGAGATCTTGACGAAAGTTAATTAACTGATGGTTCTAACTGATAATTTCTCCATAGAAATTATTACGTGAGCAATACAATGAAATTAACATGTAAGATTTGACGATGCTAATGGTAAAACGAATTCAATAATAGGTTAGATAAATTAAATTACATTATTTAATCATAATTATTAAATAATTATTTAACCATTATATTACATTATTTAATCGTAATTATTGAATAATTAGATTATATAACTATACAATGAATATTAAATGGTTATTAAATAATTATATAATTATTTCATAACTATATCGTGTTATTTATTAAAACAATTATGTAATTCATAGATATCCAGTTAGGTTTTATAAATCTGTAGAGTTTATAAATTTCCTAATACTTTTCTCTTATCAAAGATCGAAAAAAAGCTGAGAGTAATGAATGAACGAGAGAAAGGGAGTGAGAGAAAGAGAGATGAAAGAACAGAGTCATTACACGATATTTTCTGGTGAAATAACGAAAGAAAGAAAGAAAGGAAGAAAGAAAGAAAGAAAGAAGGTAAGAAAGGAAGAAAAAAAAGAGAAAAAAGAAAGAAAGAAATAAAGAAAGAGAGGAACAGGGAAAGGATGAGGGTGAACAAGCAAACGGCCTTGAGAATGCATTCCCTAACGGAGAATCGATAGAAACGTTCGAAAGGTTTCCGATATCCGTTAGGAGCGAAGAAGAAGGGACGCGTCTCAGCATCAAGATATCTTTCTTTCTCGAATTCTGACCCTTTCTTCACAATATATTTTCGTCGTCGTCGTCGTCGTCGTCGTCGTCTTCGCCGTCGACGTTTCGAAGGATTCGTGAACTTCTGAACCTGAGAATGAAGCGAACGACCTCGACTAGAAATGCTCCAATGCTTTTCCGTTTCTAAACGGAACGTATTCCCAGATTTTGGTATTGTGGGAGTGCAAGTCGATAACCGCAAAACGATATCCGTGATAACGTATCGATGAAGCGATACTTAATCGATACTTAGATGGATAAGTAAGTAGATACTTAGTATTTATTGATCGAGAGACTTGGCCAAATTAATCTCAAAATGCTTAAGTGTTTCTCTCAACTTCGAAGGGATCGTTAATTAAATTTTCATTAAGTTGTAAAGTTAATATATATATATATATATATATAAACTCGATTAAACATCCTGTAAGTGAATTTTTGAGACCGTATCCATAATTGATATATAAGATAAGAAATTTATTAATATTATTTGTTCATGGATTATAGTTTTAGATAATTACATGTTGTAATTGAAAAATGTTATAAAAAAATTTACACGGATGAAAGTAACAATTAAGTTTGTGACAAATATAAAGATATATAAGTACGTGACTTCAAAGTTACACGCGGTTATACCATGCACGTGTCTACAAGCCCTATGAGACGTACCCTACGAGACAAGTGATAGTACACTTTTATATGTCGATAAAAATGAGAGGTGATACGTAAAATAAACGAAAAAAAAAAGCAAAAATAAATAAATAAAAAATAAAAAAAAAGGGAACAAAGAAAAACAAACAGAAAAGAAAACAAAAAGAGAAGGAAAAACAAGAAAAAGAAAAACTCGGATAGAAAATGATTCGGAAAAGACAAACGTTTCGCAAAAGTAAAAAACAAGGAAGAAGATATTCCCGTCGAAGGTAGTTGCTTAGAAATCCGGCATGGATCGGGAAATGATACGGAACGCACTAAATTTCGAACACGGACGATTTGTTTCGGTTGTAGGATAATCCTGATCCTTCGCCGCTGCAACGACGACCGTGGACCGAATCTCCGATAGATATGTGTCTAAGCAAATCCTCGGTATGGAAGGTATCACTGTTACGACCACTACTACTACTACTACTACTATTATCAATACTACCACTCACTCTATCCGATCTCCTCTTTTACTCCGAATCGAACGGTATTTCGAATTTTGAATTCGTATCGATATGCACTCCCCGATGCAGTTATGTAGGTCGAGAGTTTGGTAATATCCCGTTGTCGTATCTACTTTCTTCGAAAATTGATCGACCATTTCGATTGGACATTCTCGATTTTTCGCAAACAGATATCGCAAAAGAGAGAGAGAGAGAGAGAGAGAGAGAGAATAAATAAAAAAAGAAAAGAACAATACATACGTATATCACACGTACTTACGTACGTGTCTATGTACGTACGCAAACGTAAGAATATTCTACGTCTAGGTAAGTTATATACTTACATACATATATACGTAACTTTACCGGATCGGACTCCATGAAACGCGAAAGAATATAAAAAGATATCGGAATATACCGTGCGCTTGAAACACTCATCAATTTCGTTCGCTTTTTAAAAAAGAAGCTTGAGGAATGCGGAAGATATATGAGAAAGAACTTGGAATCCTTTCTTCGCTTCATGAAGACCGAAGGAACCGGCAATTAAACAAGACTATGAGATGGTTCTTTATTCTACGACTTCTCACCCTCGTCGTCAACCCTCCACACTTTTTCTCACCGAAATTCGGACGATAAAGAATTTTAAATTCGAAAGAAAAAAGCGAAAGAACAAAGAAAAAAAAAAGAAAAAAGGAGGTAGGACACACAAAAAAGGGGGAAAAATAGAAAAAGGAGAACGAAAAATAAGAGGTGGGAGAAGAAAAGAAATGAAAGAAAGGGAAAGGTGCAAGAAGAACGTCGTTCATTCTCTTAAAGAGATTTCCTCTCTCCTTCTCCCTCTCCCTCTCTCTCTCTCTCTCTCTCTTTGACTTTTCTTCCGCACGACGTGATACCCCTTTTTCCTTTCCACATCCCCTCTCGACCTTTCCGCTCGTCATAAGAGCCGCCGTCGTCGTCCACCGTCGACGGATTTTAAACGGTGGTTTCCTTTGCTTTTTTCACAGCTGCGGGCCAGTCGTCGTCGTCGTCGTCGTCGTCGTCGTCGTCGACGAAGAACGAACGAAAAGAAGAGGTGCTAGGGAAAGGGAGAGAGAAAGAGAAAGAGAGAGAGAGAGAGAGAGAAAAAATATGTAAAAAAAAAACGTAAACTATTCTACCCCCTCCCCCAACCCCCTTCGTTCTCACTCATTTCTCAAACTGCCGACGAAAACTCGCGAAATCCTTTCGTTTCCAAGTCCCTCCTCGTTTCCCTCATTACACCTCTTTCTGGCACACGTTACCACGAGCCACGACCAGCCAGATGAGGACCGTTAGCGCCGCCGCGAACATTCAAGTGGATCTTTTTTTTCTTCCTTTTTTTTCCTTTTTCTTTTTACCACTTACCCGATTTTTCCCTACTGTCTCGTCCAACCGAAGCTTAGAAGATGTAAATATAACGACGAATTAAAAAGAAAATACATAGAGACGTATGTACGCGACCAGGCGAATAAATGATTTTGATTATTAATTTTCTTTCTTTCTTTCTTTCTTTCTTTCTTTTGGCTAGTCCAAAAAGAAGAACGTAAGTGATCGTCGAAGAACGCGTTCCATTTTATTAACGTCCTCGTCTATCAACTCGGGATAAATTTCTAATTAATTAGAAATCCCGAAGTTACAATTCTTTGCCGCCGTACCCTTCCTCTCTCTCTCTCTCTCTCTCTCTCTCTCTCTCTCTCTTTCTGTCTCTCTCATCCTCCGATTTCTTTATTACAAGTTCAAAGGTTCCTAACGACAACGACGCATTATCGAACGGTTGGTTCACCCAATTGGAAACATCCTCAGGGTCGAAATACTCTCTCAAAAGTGGATGAGTTGCAGCGGTTTAAAGAAAATGAAGCCTCCGAACAAAGCCTTCTGATTAGTGGCACACGGTCGAAAGACAATACGAAATAATGGCTATGCTTCGAACAATGAAAAACACAACAGTGTGCAACCGGCATAAGGAGAGTGCCTATCGAGCAATAACGGAGCCCTAGTGAACAAGTGAGAAAGAGATAGAAAGAGAGAGAGAGAGAGAGAGAGAGAGAGAGAGAGAGAGAGAGAGAGAGAGAGAGAGACAAGTATATGTACGTAAGTACTTACTATATCATGCGCGATGGAGTGCGTGGCCTGTATAGCAAGAACATCAGCTTGATGTGCGAGGCTAGTGCGAGTTGCTATATATCGTGCTCGAATAGCCCTTAAGAATAATCGAGATCGCCAGTGAAAACTGCAAACGAGGCTCTAACGTTCAAACAATACTAACAAAAGTTCGAGATATCACGAGATCGAGAAATAAAGGAAAAAAAAAAAGAAAAGAAAGAGAAGAAGAAAGAAAGACTATGATAATCGAAAAGACTCGATTGATTTTTATTCGTTCATTCGTTCTTTTCTTTTTTATATATTTTTTTTTTCTTTTTCTTATTTCTATAAACTTCGACACGAATACGTCTTTCGAATTCGAAACAAATGATCGCAAGAAATTATTCGAAATTCGTACGATTCCTTTTGTTTGCTTTTTCTTTCTTTTCTTTTCTCTTTTATCTCCACGAACTTTGTGTCACGGTCGTAATTAATTCGAAGCAAATATTAAATTTAAAGTTAATTATTCGAAGGAAGCGTTCGTACGATTTCTCTCGTTTTTGAGATCGACGGAGAGGGAGAAGAGATTCGTTCTTTTCGTTTTTCAAGGAATCAAGAAAACAAAGTATACATCAAACGAAAAATATGAGAATAAACAGAGAAATTCTCCAGATTTTCTATGATGCGATCCGTTTACAGCATCCGCGACAGGCCGGAAGGCCGCATTGTGCGAACGTGGTAGCCCATAAACCACGTTATTCGGCTGCTTGGCGGATCTCAAGTTATTCGTATGTTAATATATTTCCATGTTTGGCACATCTCCAACCAGATTGGCCTCGATACCGACATCGTTGCGCAATCCACGTAATACGTATGTATTTCGATACGATGCACGATCGAATTTTGAATTAATCAGTCGATTAAATTGCCACGATTCCGATATCGCAAGGATATAACGTTTCGTGACGCAATCGGTTAAGTTAATTTTCTAAAATAAAAAAAAAAAAAAGAACAAAGAAAAGAGAGGAATGATTCATTTTCCAAATTATTGATTCTCTCGGTAAAATATGGAAATCGAGCGATTTAACGGAACGAGGTTGATGTCTGATATTGCTTCGTTACGTCAACGAGTACCTAAATCTTCTTTATCCTCGTCCTCCCTTCGAATCCCAAGAAATGCACAAGGACTGCGATATTAGGTTCAATATTTGTTTCGATCTCGAAAAAGGGATTACGTAACCATTCAGGATATTGAGGACGATTTTCCGAACATCTTTGAATTCTTGTCTATTTCCTTCTCCTTTTCTCCCACTCTTTCAACCTCTCTCTTTCTCTATTATTGTGCTAATACATCGATAATAATTCTACGTATACTTTTGCATATTCCTCTTTGGAACATTCGATCGATTCGATGATGCACACGCGATCGAGGATTCATCGATTTGATATTAAGATTTTAATAATAAATTTTCCAGGGTCAACGACGATCATTTTCGTGAATGGAAAATAAATTTGTATCTTTGAAAAAAAAAAATAAAGAAGAAAAAAAAGAAAAAGAAAAAAGAAGGACAAGGATGATCTCGTTGAAACGAAGTCAACCATGCGGTAAGGCTTCCAGTAAATTTCCAACTTCTTATCTGTCGCCGAACGAAATCTTATTACGCGAAAAGTACTTTGCAAAGTTACCTTCTTCGTTGGGGAATACGTCGACTCGTTTAGTGGTGGTTCACGAACGACAACTGAGGTAAAAACTTGGTCAAAGTTCTTTTAATATTATCCGTGAAATTTCTATGTGGAAAACGAGCGACGGAAATATTTTAACGATTTTATTTTTCTTTTTTTTTTCTTTTTTCTTTCTTTTTTTTTCAATCGAACGAATTGTCTCGAAAAAATAAAAAATTTTAGGGGGAGAAAAAAAAGAACATTAATATTCCATGGAAAGCGAAAAATTATTTGAAACAAATAACAACAACAACAACAACAATAACAACAACGATAACAACAACAACAATATGAACAATAACAACAATAACGTAACGAGCAGGAAAGTTGACCGACATATCGATCGTTATTACCGAAGTTACATACATATGTAGTCGGCCGATTGAATATATTTACGAAAAAAAAAGAAAAAGAAATTAGTAACTCTGTTGAAATAAACCTGTGTATATCGTACTGATTTACAACTATCTACAAATATATACTATATATATATATATATATATATATTTCTACGGAACTATAAATGTAATGAGCTATGGGAGATGGTATAACAAGGGAATCGTGCTTTCGAATTAAACGTTGTTATCTATTACAAACGATAATTTCATAGAAACGAAGGACTATGAAATAGAGAGAAAGAGAGAGAGAGAGAGTTCGAACACAAGCTTTATACTTGAACCAATGTAACGACCAATTAGTTTGGTGTGTTACAAACGCTCGTTTAGAGAAAGAGATACAAGAAAAGAGAGAGTACAAAGAGAGAGAGAGAGAGAGAGAGAGAGAGAGAGAGAGAGAGAGAGACAAAGAGATAGAAAGTACCCTTTTCCACTAAATTAACTCCCATTGGTATGAGCTCGATCGTAATTAAGTATCGTCGTAAAATGGCAATAATATTTCTTTCATGTTCCATCGTTACGACAAAGTCTGCATTTGTCGTGTCGAAAACGTCGATTCAGGTGTTTACTATAGAACATTTTATCGCAGGAACCCCTGCGAACGAACGCTCATTGTCGTCCCAGTTGGAAACTTTCCAAGATATATTTTTTAGTGTCCCAGACAGAAAATTTACAACGAATTCCTGGTCTAATGTATGAGCGTTAAATAAAACGCCGAGCGTTTCCCGCTTTCCGTTGGATTCCTATTTCGGTGGTCCCGGCTATTAATCAAGTCAAATAAAATAGTTGGTATTTCACGTTAAACGAAATGAAAGGATATATAATATCAACGATTTCGATATTACCGGAGAGAAAATTATCGTTCGAATTTGCAATCAAGGGAAAAAAGAAGATACATTTTAAGAAGAGAAAGAAGAGGAGGACGAGCAGGAAGAAAAAGAAGGATATGAAGTTTCGCCTGGACTGAGACAAATAAAAGGGATTTAGTGACATTAAATAATAGCTCTCGCCGTATCATTCCTTTTCTAAAAGACTTTTGGGAGACGACGAATGGGTGAGCTAAAGTAAGCCCCGCAGCCAACTAACAGTGGAAACTAAAAGTAGCGTTTTCTTTTCTGGAAAATAAGAAAAATAAGGAATAGAGAGAGGAGAGATAACGAAAGAAGGAAAGAAGGAAAGAAAGAAAGAAAGGGAAATCCAGGTCGGAGAAATTCGTCCTGACGACAAGACGACGCGACGTTTGCTTCCGACGTGTGTCTCGAAAGTTATGCGCGTGGAAGGAAGTACACGGCAGGAGTTTGTTTCTTGTCTCTCTGGTAGCATACTAGTATATAGTAGTAGTAACAGCAGCACCAGTAGCAACAGCAGTAGCAGTAGCAGCAGCAGCAGTAGCAGCAGCAGCGATTCCAAGTAATATAAACTCGAACGCGCAGGATTAGCGATCCTTTTGGGCTGCGCGAACACTCCCACCCTTTGCCACCACGCCCGGTTTTCTCTCTCTTGTTTCTCTATGGCCTCGCTTCTTTCGTCACTGGGGATAATCCAACAGCCGATGTCTCCTCGATCGTACTGACCTACATCAACGAGACAACTCCTCCCACCTCCTACGTATACACATCTACACACGTACTCTCTTTCTCTTTCTCTCTCTCTTTATCACTCTTTCTCCTTCCTCTTTCTACAAAACCACCGGTCAGAATTGTAAAACCGACGTGTCGTTTCTTCTATCTGACTTTGTGCTCTCCGTTTTATGTCTCTCTTTCTTTCTCTCTCTTTTTTCTTTTTTTTCTTTTTTTTTTTTTGAGAAATGCCACCTCTAACCAATTTAATGCTCGCCTTCTATCTTCCTTCTCAATCGTTTATCCTTTCTCTTTCCGTCTCTCAACAGAACGATTTCTCATAATTTAATGCTTTCAACGAAATATCTCTTCGGTTGGCGAAGAAATATATATATATGTGTGTATGTATGTATAATATCTACCTTTCTCCTTCCCTGACAAAGTTATATTTCTTTTAAACTCGAACGAGATCTATATTCCGATCTATGTTCCCGAGCTTTATGAATTCTCTTGGTAACCATCTTCTTTTAGAACTTCGCTAAAAATGTTCGTCTTAAAATTGAAACGTGCCGGTTATGAAGTTCGCGTATATACTGCGCGAAAGGAGATAATGGCTTTAAGTGAAAGTACAAGATTACGAGGCCGCTAGCGTAACCATATTTTTTTGCATTTACGAACGTATCCTGCGTATCGAGTTTTAATAAGTTTAAAATGGCCTGCTCGTTAAATCTCTTCTGTTAAACTTTCATTTGGACGGTTGTACGATACGAAAAACTTTTCGTAATACTATATTTAAGCTTAACCAACACGTAACAAACCTAGAAAATTGCCGAAATTAAAAAGTACAATAGCGTAGTTAAAAGAAAAGAAAAAAGAAGAGAAAATGTCTGCTAACAAACTCGATCTTCTAACTCCTAACCAAATGTTGCCGACGTCCAGGAAGATGAGTCGAGAATACTGGAAATATTCCGGGGACACAATTTACGCGAACGACTCATGTCATATCCCCTTGGAGGAGAGGCATTAGTTCGAGAATGTTTCGCGTCGTCCCGGGCGAGTTAACTAAGCCGTACCATAATCAACCTCTGCAATTTTGGATTATTTAAACTAGGAATAACAAAGCCGAGTTGAATGTCATTGTCGTCATCTCTCTCTCTCTCTCTCTCCCTCTCTCTCTCCTCGCTTTCGACTATCCTTTACACGAGAAAGAGAGAGAGAGAGAGGGGAGATAGAGAGCTTACTCCTCGCTCTATCTCTCTCCTATCTTCTAAATCCAACCCCCACCTACAAATCCTCACCCCGATCCTCCCCACCAGCTCCTCTCGCTTTCGCATAGACTGAAATTTAATTACTCTGGGCGGGCACTCGCCGAAACTCCACTTCACCGTGTAATAATTTCGTCGGAAGCCAAGGGTGATGTTGAAAACGGGAAGGATCCGTTGAGAAGGATCCCTGATAGCTCCTCTCTGATTCCCCTAACTTTGCTTAGATTTCATCGGGTATAACGATACCTTAACGTCTTTCCTCGCAATCGTAAATTATTTCGATGTGTAGTCCCATCGTATTTTATTATTCTACGATTTAAAAACTCGTATCTCGTATATATATTCTATCGTATATTCTATCTTATATATATATATATATATATATATATATATATATATATATATTCTATAAATTGTTCAATTATATACGTCGAACGTACGGATATATAACAGTAATATTTATTAGCAAGTAATATTTGCATTATAGTATTATATTTATATCGGTTTATTTTTAATGACGGAAATTATGGATAATAAATGAGATAATATTACAAATATATTCGATGGATTAAATTAAATATAGGATTGCGTAGGTAATATTGGATTCAAATGATCATTAAATCTCCTCTCTCTCTCTCTGTCTACCTATTTCTCTCCGAATATACACGGAAGTTGCCTTGTGACGTTTGCGAGAGCTCTGATATCCCTTGATCTATTTTAATTGATACTCTCTGCACAGATATTCACATACATACAATGATCACTCGTGACCTTTCTAATAACGTAGCTTTACGGTTACGAGCTGTTTACCATCGCGATGTTTACAGCTTAAACAAGAAGGATCATATAGGTGTATGAACGACCTTCGTAAATTTGACATTACCCTACGTAATGCATAGAGAGAGAGAAAAAGATAGAGAGAAAGAGAGAGACGGATATTATTTCTAAAAAAATATTAGAAATAACAATGTATAATAAAAACTTTTTTATATGTTCACATCGATGTTTATATTACCGTATAATTCAATTTACGTTTGTGTGGTCATGGAACCAACAAGTTTTATAGCTCTTCGATAAATTTCAATTGATTTTCTTTTATTTCTCTCTCTCTCTCTTTCTCTCTCTCTCTCACTCTTACAAATACATATATATGTTTACGTGATATATATAATATATATATATATATATATATATATAGAGATTTGCAGGTATACAGAAATCGAGTGTTTTCCACTCCCGTAGAGAGGTAAAGTTTTCAGCTCCTGTACCAGCTAGTCGAACCGAGCACCGTTTCAAAATTTATTTCTTCCTAGTCGAACACGTCGCGACGAGGGTATGAAAAAAAGAAAGAAAGAAAAAAAAAAAGAAAAGTGAAATTACGAGCGATCGAGTTTTCACGATTTTCCAATAATTTCCATATCGCTGCGGAACGGTATTAATCGAATTTCGGATATTATGCGCATACGAATATTATGTGTTTGTGCTTATAGTTACGCCAAAGCTTTTCAAAAGTACATATATAATATTTTAATAATTCGTCCGTCTACCTGTGTGTATATTTGTACGCGCGCGTGCTTTATAGATGTTGTGCGAATGCTCTACGATTTACTTTTCTCTATAATAAAACTTCCTCTGTGTCGATAAATAACATTCGAGTACTTTTACGAAGTAAAAGAAAACTTTTAAAAGTCGGAGAGAAAGAAAGAGAGAAGCATCTTCCTAAAAAAGTTATCTTACGACTAAACATGAAAGAGAGACAAAGAGAGAGACACAGAAAGAAAGAAAGAAAGAAAGAAAGAGAGAGAGAGAGAGAGAGAGAGAGAGAGAGAGAGAGAGAAAATGTCCGGGCACAATTATTCCATTAACGCGATTGGAATATGCGATTTCGAACAAGGCCGTTCATATTTCCGACGACAAAGGATCCGCACGTGCGGAATCAGCAAATATCGATCGCTGACCCTCATCACTCAGCATCTCTCTCTTCTCTCTCTCTCTCTCTCTCTCTCTCTCACCTTCCATTCGCAATTAATGCGTACTCCAGAATACAGTGATAACGGAAGAACAGATTTACGTCATAGGGAGAGAAGAATATACAATAAAAGGTGGGAAGACTTTTTTGCAAATCTTTTGAAATATGTTAAATATCAAACGTCAGATATTTTATCGTTATTTACTTATCAATCATTTGAATAATTTCCAATAGTTATGCAATTTTTAATCAATATTATATTAAAGATAAAAAAATGTGTGTGTGTATATATATATATATATATATATATATATATATATAATTTCAAGAATGTGGTATCTATTATAGACAAGAATTCCCAATTGGATTCGTTTAACGCGTTTTATCGCGTTCTTACTTAATTAATTCTCTCCCTCTCTCTCTCTCTCTCTCTCTCTCTCTCTCTCTCTCTCTCTCTCTCTCTCTCTCTGTCGTTCTTCTTTTCACACCCCATAACGACAACGTGAAAATCATTTTCCATCCTGGCGTTATAAATTCTTACTTTTCTTAACACACATACAAAGACGTATTAGTACCACTACTCCTACTACTACTATTATTACTACTAGTAAAAACTATGTACAAAACGGAATACGCAATGGTGGTTCTTTGAACTACAGGCGGTAGGTGGTACTTTTCCACGACGCCTGCAAATCCCTTGCGAATTTACTGAACAACTCCCACGAGAGAAAACGCGCGCAAGAGAGAAATATATATATATATATATATAGAAAGAAAAAGAGAGAAAGAGAAAAAGAGAAAAAGAGAGAAAAGAGAGAGAGAGAGAGAGAGAGAGAGAGAGAGAGAGAGAGAGAGAGAGAGAGAGAGAGTAAGAGATCGTCGTTTTCGGTCGAACGTTTTCAGCCTCGGGGGTTAATGAGCCTGCGCGATATAAAGTCCAGGTGGTTAATAATATCTCTCGAGAGTGTGCACCAAGCGTCGAGGACTATTCAAAGCGTATACCTAGCCACGTGAAGAGAAAGGGAAAAACAGAGATGGAGAGAGAAAGAGAGGGAGAGAGAGAGAGAGAGAGAGAGAGAGAGAAAGAGAGGGAAATTACTTTTCCAGAGAGAACGTTAGTATCGTCGACGAGAATTCGTTATTCGTTTTCTGTGCTTACGAAAAATTTTTCTTCTCTCCGAAAAAAAAGGAAAAAGAATAAAAAAAATAATTTACGAGACTCCGTGCTTGTTATATCATCGTTATTATTATTATTGTTGTTGTTGTTGTTATTATTATTATTGTCGTTGTCGTTCGTTGTTTTTTCTATTGTTACCATTATTTTTTGTTCGAACTGATATTTTTTCCCTCCTAGTTTTAACGAAATTATTACGGAAATTATTTCTGTCGGAATAAAAGTATTACAACATTAATATATACGTACATATACATATATATAATATGAGAATTATTATATCATAAAGTATCCTTTTTTTCCTTACAAAAATGCATTTATACGAGTTCAACGAACGAACGAACGAATTTATGCACGTATACATATACCTTGTACTCACGTTGCAAGACAAATAACTAGTACGATAACGTTTTTTGCAATATAGAGAAACACGGAAAGGTTGCTTCGACGTTCACGAGACATGTAACCGAGCCGATGCGTGTGGCCAAATTCTACCCCCTCCTTTTGTGTTTACAGAGCGAGTCGAAACAAAAATAAAACTCTTTTTCCTACGAAGCTTTGTATTCTCCCCTCTTCCCTTTCTCCCTCTCTTTCTCTCTCTCTCTCTCTCTGTCTCTCTCTCCCTCTCTCTCTCTTTCCCTTTCTCTCGAAAGAAGGAAATGATAGGGATAGAAAATAGGAAAGAAGAGGAAAGAAACTAATGGCAAATACTTGCTCGAACAAGAGGAGAAACTCGTGGCAGCGTGTCGCGACTTTTTTAAATTGCTTTTCTAGGTAAACAATGGCAGGAGAAAAATAAAAGAGAGAAAGAGAGAGAGAGATAGGAAGATAGAGATAGAGATAAAGATTCTTCTTAGCGATAAATTTAAATTGCCAGAGAAATTAAGTAACTAATAAAAATTTATGTTAACGCGCACGCAATTATTTCCTCCACGCAGGGAGCCGCCCGTTTGTTCTTCTCATTTCCCTTTCTTTTTTTTGCATAGTTTTTTCTTTTCTTCTTTTTCTCTTCCTTTTTTTCCTCCTCTCCTTTTTACTATGTACATCGTCGAGAACATACCAGCCACCGACGTCGTTTCGTTTTACGCGCTGACTACAAAATTTTGCTGCAGCTGGTGCGAGATAATATACGTATCGATGGGTAATACATACGTGTACTATTCTCTACCTACCGACTATCGATCTTCACACGCGACGTTGGAAAACATTTGTACGATTCAACCTTCTACTAAAGCTTACCCCACCTCGGCCCATTTTTTACCTTTTTCTTCTTCTTTTTAGCTTTTTTCTTCTTTTTTCTTCTTTCTTTTTTTTTAATGTTTTTCGAAAAAGTATATTGAAAAGAGTGGTGTTTTGATAAGAAAAAAAAAAATATATATATACATACATAAGGAACTAGTTGGTAGTGATATCACTCTCGAAACTTACACGTACATCCCTTTTTCCTTGCTTTTCTTACTGCAAGAACACCTTTTCCGTTTGCCTGCCGTTTTCACATCGCTGCGTTTCCCATTCTTCAAAGCGAACGTCAATAAATAAAAAGAGAAAGATGGGAAGAAAAATCTCTGCTTTCGAAAATCTAAGAATAAGAGAATTCTAATCTGCGCGATGAAGGATGAAAGGAACAAATTTTTATGCGAACGGGAGATAAGGTAGGGAAGAATTTTATAAAAAACACTCGAACGTAATTTCTCTCTCGCGAGAATCTATCTCCCGTGGTTATTACTTCGCTGGGGGAGGATTATTATGAATTAAAAAAAAAAATAGAGAAAAGGAAAGAGAGAGAGAGAAAGAAAGAAAAAAAATGTTTTTTCCCTGAAAAATTTCAATCTAAAAATTTTGTAATTCTCGAAAGAAACTAACAACGTAATTTTACTCTAAACTCGTCTAAAGTCGTGACGCTTAATTCACTTTCTATCCTGTTTCTTTTTTTCTCTTTCATTTTTTCTTTCTTTCTTGCTTTCTTTCTCCTTCTCTTTTCCATTTTTCCGTTTCTTATTCGCCAAGTAGGAAGGTGGATAACGAGCGGCGAACTTAATTAAAGCGTAGCGCGTGCGTGTAGCTTAACGTTAATGAGATTCTCGAAAGAAGAACGACTCGCTCGGTTAAACGTTCATCGTCACCCTCTCTCTTTTACGATTTGCTTCTTAATCGAGATCGACTGATTTATGAGACTGCACTGGAGGCAGTCTCTGATCTTTTACGTTAACTACGTTCGTCGTCGTTAATTAAAAAAAAGAAAAAGAAAAAAAAAGAAAAGAAAGAAAAAGAGAGAGAGAGAGAGAGAAAAGAAACATATAATTACAAGTAAATAAATGCGAGAAATAAAAATAAAAATGAAAATAAAAAAAAGATGCTTGTAGCACAGGTAAAAATTAAAAGGGAATTGAAAAGAAAAAGAAAAAGAAAAAAAAAAAAGAGAAAAAGTAGAAGAGGTAGATTAATGATCAGCCATCGAAACGAATGGCAAAACTTTCTCTTTCTCTCTCTCTCTACTTTTTCTCTTTCTCACTCTATGAAATCTTCTCGATCTATGATTCGAAACTTAAGCTGGAAACTCTGGACACGCCACTCGGAATACTAATTCCAAGATTTTTATCTCGAACGAATTTATGGAGCGTCACGGCCGCCCAGGATTCTCGTGGAACACGAAAATCGTAAGACGTTTATCCTCCTTTCCTACGAAGGTTTCTTTTTTTCTCTCTCTCTCTCTTTTTTTCTTTCTCTTTTAAATTCTCTCTCATAGCTCTCGTATAAACCATATATAATACGTTCGAAATTTTCAACTGTCTCAAAACATTTTACCGGAACGCATGTAAATAGTTCGCACTGGTGAATGGACGATAAATAAATATTTACCTTGGTTAAACAGACAATATTAATATTTAAATGTGGTAGTACGTATATAGTGAATATTGTTTTATATGTTTAATCATTATTTTCCTTTTTTCTTTTTCTTTCGATTTTTAAGACTCATCTCTCTAACGAATACGAAACCAATATCACTTTATCTACTTCACCAAAGTGATCCATTTAACGTTCGTTCGACATTAATAGCACGATCCGTCAAAACTTTGTATACCACAATGCTTCTCTTATTTAACATCCATTAGGTCGAAAAATTTTCACGATAAAACCGATGAAACGAGATTTCTGTATAAAATGATTCTCCGAAAGTGCGAAATCTGTTCGCCGAGGAAATTTTGGTTAGCATCCATCAAGTAAAACACTTCCGCTTCCTTCGACCAAAGTAAACAGGGAATTCCGGATCCATATCAAACCGCACTAATGATACAGGCATGCGGAAGCTCACTCGTTTCATTGGAGCTTATGCACATTAGCTACTCTTCCTCTCTCTCTCTCTCTCTTCATATATATGTATGTATCTTCTCATTTTCACTCACACAAACTTTATATATATATATACATATGTGTTTTATATATATATATATATATATATATATATATATATATATGTCTCTTTATACGACTATAGTCGTTTACACATAGCACTAGTACAAATCGAGATTCTCAGCATTCCTAAATTGGAGGTCAGTTTGGATTAGATTAGATTAGCGTTCTATCTAGATGATGTTAGCGGACTAAAAGTAGGCTAATCCGATAGACAGGAATTTACTGTATCTACTGTTTGAAATAAAGAGAGAGAGAGAGAGAGAGAGAGAGAAAAAGAGAAAGAAAGAGAAAGATAGAGGAAGAGAGAGATAGCTTGTGAAAAATGAGAGACAACGACGATATGGAACTTTGTTCTTTAGGAACCTCACGTGGGAAATGAAGCACTTAGAGAAATCCGTAATTAATTGGTTCTTGGAAAATCTCTGGAACTATACATAGGGAGGTCACGATATAGGAGAAAAAAAATGTGAGCTACGATGATTAATTTTGACGATATGAGAAGATCACGATCCGCTTCATTTTTATTGGGACGATATTTTATACAGAAAAAAAAAAACAGAAGAAAAAAATTCGAAAAAATAAGAAAGAAAAGAAAATGCGAGAAAAAGAAAAAGGAAATTCTCGTGTGTATTCCACATATATACGTACATACATATATACATTCATACTTAGATCCTTACATACACACACACATACATACATAAATACATATATACGCGTAACTCTCAGCTAAATTCATTCAGGCAGAATACCGCGAGGTAACTTCACCAGCCAGCAGAGTACTCTGGTAACGGTCAGAGTGAATGCTACGTTTTAATTAAACGCCATTGTGATTCCAATCCCTATTTCGGGAAAGCCTTTCGTCGGTACACACGATCCACCTCGTTGGCCATAGGTTAAACTTATCAATATTCTATCTCTCTGATTTTTATTTATTTTTATATCGAATGTCCCAGATAGGGAATACGTTTTTAACCACAGGATTAAATGTTTTAAGACTTAAATATGAAATTTTATCTTCGTTAAAATGGCTTCCACGTTTTCCGAGATATGGAAAGATTTTTTGATCTTTATCTTGCTCGAACGATTACCCTCCGTGTATTATTCTCAAATTAATTATTTTGACACGATCGTAATGACCTATTCGAAAAAAAAAAGAAACTTCCGAACGATGTAAATTCTTTTTTGATCATACGATTTTCTATACATCTATTCTCAGAATTAATTCTGACGCGATCGTGATTATTTATTTAAAGAAATAAGAAAATAAGAAAAGAAAACAACGAGAAAGAAAAAGATTTAGCATAAACGAAAAGAATAAAAAGGAAAAGAAGGAAAAATAAATTTCAAATATTCTACACTCAACTCGTTTGGACAACGTGCCCGACGATAAAACTCGTCTATTCGCGAAGTTCTACACTTATCTAAAATCCGGCTGCATTTAATGGCACGGTTTTATTGTCGGTTTTAGCTTTACGACTTTTCTAGGAAATCCCTTACTAGTCAGCGTTTCTCAAAAATTTCCATTCGCGAACTAACGTCAAATGATTTTCTCTGACCGAGCCCGAACGATATTTTACAACGAGTGACACACGTAGAAACGTAATTATCGTTTATTCTCATATACAAAATTCCCTTCGAAAATTTTATCTCTGGTCGTATCGTGTTATAAAAAGAAAAAAGAACAAAAAAAAAGAAAGAGAGAGAGAGAACAAAAAGAAAAATGAAAAGAGAGGGGAGAAAAAGCGTGCGCTCGCGCGCTTATACACACACATATATACCCACAAACAAACCAAAAAATTCACGTCGACGTTCCTTCGGGCTTTTTAATTCAAGGACGGTTAACGTTTCGTTTGTTCCTTTCGCGCGTCGACGGTGTCTGCGCGAGAGGATGAAATACATTTGGGAGGAATGTACCCTTAGTCGATGCACATATTCTCTCATAAATCAAAAACGTTTCATAGAAAGGTTTTAACGAGGATGGAGGAGGATGATCGCGGAATTAAATGATTAGGGTATTAAAAGGGATGAATTTATAGGCCAGTTTCAGGAAGATGCTAGAATTGGACAATGTTCTTCCTCTCGATATGAATACGTAATGCTCGTTTACTTGGTCGCTCGTTCTGAAATATAGATTTATAGGGACAAATGCATATATATATATGTGTGTGTGTGTGTGTGTGTGTGTGTGCGTGCGTGCGTGTATGTGTATGTATGTATGTATGTATATGTATATACACATATCTAGGACTAGAACGGCCAGCAGCTAATGGTCGACTCTAGTTGTACCTTGATAGCGCTAATAACCGAAAGCTCCAGATAGGTACTTTGCACGATGCTAAAGGTATCTCTATCTCTCTCTATACTTTGGATAATATATTATAGCTTGGTAAATACGTTTGCTGTAAGCTAGCATCTACTACGCCAACTAAATTTCCATGCTGGATTAATAACGATATCGATAGCCCTAAAGCATGCCGTGGATTAGACGTTAATCCGATCGGTTTGCTGAAATCAATATGAATTTATTCACTCCGATGGTTCTAAGTATCTTCATTTTAAGATCGTATCGATTTGAAATTTGTGAGAAAAATTAAGAAGAGAGAGAGAGAGAGAGAGAGAGAGAGAGAGAGAGAGATTTATCGAGAGTTATAAAGGGAGAAAGAAGGGATGAAAAAAAAAAGAAAAAAAAGAAAGAAAAAAAGAAAAAAAGTATCCGGAAACAGTGACGAACGATAGTCACGGAAATTTTGCTCGAAGCATCTCACCGGTTATTTAAACTTCGTCGATCTCGACTCTTTAATGAAGATCGAAGTCGACATGGTTAATGGCTGCGATAGACGACGGCAAGTAAACCGTCTCTTGGTTATACAAGTAAGCATAGGCTACGGGGTAAGATAGGGAGAGAAAGAGAGAGAGGAAGAGAGAGAGAGGATGCTACGATGAGATTCATTATAATTTCCGTCAGCTGTCACCCATCCGGGCCGAAACCTCGACTCATCTTTATAGAATTTTGATAACGTCACTGACTTCCACCTGATTCCATTATAATACGATTATTCGATTATTATTCAATTTTCCTAACAAACCCATCCTAACGTTATAATAAATTTTCTACGGGACAGACGAACAATTTTAACGTTTCAAAATGAACGTTTCGGAATTTTTCATGTTTAACCTTTTAAGGATCCGAAAGAATTTATTTTTATGCGACTCTGTCGCTCTAACACAGAAGGTATAAAATTTCGCGGTATTAAATCTCACGGTTTCACCTCGAGTCCTTTACGTATGTATGTGTGTGTCTCTCTTTCTCTTTGTTCCGTGTATGTGTATCCGTCTGTGTTTCCGAGCATGCATGTGTGCGAATGCGATAAAACTGAAAATTTATAACTCGCTTGAAATATCGAAGACAGACGATGCAGAGCCTTGGCGCCAAGTGTTTTCGTGTATTATATATTTCCAATCGTCTACGTGTTCTTTTTTTAGAAAAATATATATCGACGAAAATATTAGAACGACAGATCGATCGTAATTACATTTTTTTCTTTTCTCTCTCTCTCTCTCTCTTTTTTTTTCATATTCCGTCAAAGTTAAATTATTTCGTAATATAACGACCCTTTATCAATATTTATTACATCTTTTTAGAACGTAATAAATAGTAATAAAAAAAAAAGAAAAACAAATAAAAAAAGAAAAATACAAGAAGAAAGTAATCTCCTATTTATTCGCTTAAATTCGTCTCGTTGAGGTTCTACTTAAAGAGAGATTAACGATACGTTCTTGGCTTCTCTTTCTTTCTCTGTTTTTTTCTTTCCCTTCTTTTTTTTGTTTCCTATTCAAGCCATATCGTTCCGTTGCAATCGATATAATATTGTTCCCGAGGCGGTACGGCCTCGTATGGAACATAACGGCGCCGCTAACGATTCGACCAAACGAGGACTTTTTTTCGTTAACCGTTCGATGCCTGCTCAACCGCCTATTCGTACGACCGAGAAACCTCGAACAAAAATCGTCCCGATTATTTCCACTGTCTCTTCTCTGTATCATCCTTTTCCCATCGATATGTATCATGATCATTCGAGAGGATTTTTTTTTTAACCCGCTATACTCCTTTTTTCTGATAAAATAGACGAGATTATAAACACAGAGATGTTATGTCTATATTCGTATACACGATATATGTAAAAAATAAAAAAATAAAAAAATAAAAGGTTCAATACATTTGAAATAAACTACGTAACGTAAGTACGTCGTTCGATAAAACAAAAAATACGTTTTCGATTTTGATAAAAGGAACAATCTGACGTTATGTAAAAAAAAAAGGGGGTTGTTATTTACCTGTCGATACCGCACGCTCCTGTAACCGTTCTTGAAATATTTCGTTAAAATGGATTTAAGGAAATGGAAGCTTGGCCTTTCTACGATATATCAAGTATCTTCAGGAAAAAGGATATCTACGTGGCTCTCGAGATAAATAAAAATTGAAGCATCACTTTCGGATAGAAAATTTCTTTAAATCGAAACGTATAGATCTACGTATTATACGTTTTTATATTTATCTATGTATATGAAGATTTCTAAATAGAGGATGAAAGATTGAAATCTTGAATGAAGATTCATCTTGCTCCCTTATTAGAAAGTTGAAAAACGATGAACGTACTAATCGCGAATACCAAACGTGAAAGAAATGCAAGCTGTAAACGACTTAACGGTGATTAGTTCTTTTTCACTTTTTTTTTCTTCTTTATCTTTTTTTTATTATCTTCTTTTGTCTTTTTTTTTTTTTTGACAAGATTCTATCAGAAATCCGAGAGTAGTGCCGATCACGACAAACGTTGAGTGGATTTCTATGTAACTTCTCCAAAGGCCCTCCCTCCGATGGTCTATCGTTTTGACCATCCTCGCTTCTATCTCTTTATCTCTTTCTCTTTCTCTTTCTCTTTGCCTATCCGAGTAATAGCTTTCGTTCGAACCCTGTACTCATTCATCAAACACTATACGTTTATCTCTATATCCGAAGTAAGTAAGTAAGTAAGTAAGTAAGTAAGTAAGTAAGTGAGTGAGTAAATACTCGTTCGACTACTAACAACTTCACCACCGAAATCACCAACATTTGAATTCGATCCGTGTCGGTTTAGCAAGTTTATCCCTTTTCAAATTTAAATATTTAATGTCACCGATGATGAGTTTTGTTTCGTTTTAAAAAAATTGAAGATTGAAATTGAGGTTTATCTTTTTTTATATGTATGCCATTAACGAATTAATTCGGTTTAATAATCAATTATCCCGTTTAACTCAATTGATCGACGAATCCATCCTTAATCCATTTTGAATCTATCTACTTTCTCTCATCTTTTGAACCCTCTTTTATTTTTCGATTCGACGTCAGCCCACATCGGTGAATCTTCTAGTGGAGTTATCGCGATAATTACGATTGATTAAAGAGAAAAAAAAAAAAAGTCCGCATCCAATTCTCAACGAATGTCGACGATTGTGATTAATTGGAGCATCGTAACGAGATAATAAAATCTGTCGAGATAATAAAATATCCGAAGAAAATAGACGCGACATTTGTTTCATCGAATTTGTAATTTGAAAATTTTAAAAAATCAATCGCGATTTGCTAAGCGCCAACAAAACGTTTACCATTCGTTTCTATGCACTCAATCAAAACATTGAGCCGAGATTTCTTTTTCTCTTTCTCTCTTTCTTTCATAAATATGTAAATTCTTCTTGGATATCTACGTTATGAGAAAAAAGAAAGAAAGAGAGAGAGAGAGAGAAAGAAAGAAAGGAAGGAAGAAATAAAGAAAAAAAAAATGAAAAAAAAAAAAAAGAGAGATGAGAACAAAACTGCATTATTACGAAGATAAAAAAGAGAAAGAGAGAGAGAGAGATAACAGATACAGGATTATGCGAATGAGATCGAGTCTCATCGATTCACGAAAAACTTATGTGACGGATATACGTCAGTAGCTACTGTTAAAACGACTATGACGAGAAGGGAATCAGATTTTCCAGACTTTTCTCGGTCTTCTTTGCTAACTTGAAATAAAGAAAAAAAAAAGAAAATATATACACAAACACAAACACACATATATAGATACATACGCATATATACATAGAATGAGTAAAGGAGAAAGAGATGGAAGAAGGAGAAGAAGAGGGAAGGAGTTTCGGAAGGACGAATTCGTTGTCGATTCATGGGATATGACGTTCTCTGAGTGCCGTGTATACAAACGTAAACGAAGTAGCGTCATGCGTCATGGCATACTCGCACACTTTCTGCATTATTCATAGGCGTCGGCCGAAAGAGCCGCGTTCGCGTCCTACCACCCTTCACATCTCCCCCCACCCATCCACCCACCCACCCAACCATTCGCTCTCTCTCTCTCTCTTTCTCTCTTTCTCTATGCATCTACTATCTACCTACCTAGCTACCTACCTAGCTACGTCTAAACATATATATATATATATATATATATATATATATATATATATATATATAGACATACACATATACAAAGTAGATACACCGACTAGCATTCGCTACTAGCTATAAGTCCATATACATAAATGTGTTACCACGAAAGCAGCCGGCAGCGCATGTGCCCGGCGTAGATCTGCAAGTGTAAAACGGGATCATCTCATTATGCATTTGCCGGCGAAAATGTGTGGTTTTACGTTTTTATTTTCTTTTTTCTTTTTTTTTCCTTTTATCTCTTTTTCTGTTTTCTTTCCTCTCTTTCTCTTTCCCACCACCCTATCACTATACACAAACTATGAAATTCGTGTTCGCGAGAAAGAAAACCATAGGGAGTTTATAAATCGAAATTGTCATGTTCGAAGATATAAGAAATATAACGTTTGAAGTAATATTATGTTATACATCGATGCGATATGTATCTTGAGAATTTTTTTATAGAACATATTTTATGTATTTGTGTGTGTGTGTGTTATATCTAGAGTATATCTAGTGACACTCTCCGAAGAGTGAAGAAACAAACAGTTTGGAAGTTCTAAAAGAGTCGGGTCACCAAGGAATCTTTTTATATTTACATATTTTTCAATTTTCCACATCGCGATGAATCAATGAAGGAACAGCTGTTTTTGACAGATATCTCTACCGATTTGTATAAATTCTTGATACTCTACCGGTCATTCTTCTTCAATATAGATTTTTTCTCTCTCTCTCTCTCTCTCTCTCTCTCTCTCTCTCTCTCTTTTCTTTTTCTCTTACTTTTTTTTACGAGATAGTCGCGAATCCCAGCACATTCGGAGAGAAAAATATCTGCGGAAACTTTACTTAAAAACTGTGCCGTCGACTGCAAAATATTTACTGGTTTACCGACCGGCAGTTTTCGAGTACTGCGAAATATTTTGGAAAAAGCTATGTTGCTCGTTCAATTTTTGTTTTATTTTTTTCTATCGTAGGTGTGAAAAGGATCCCTAATCCTTTTTCCTGTCACTACGTTATCGTCATTCGAGTGATCTATCGATCACCGCGTTTCTATTTCGTTTCAATATTAATTTTCGATGGCATCGATTAACGATACGTATCAATTAATTACATTTGTTCGACTGTTTACACGTGAAAATGAATATCCATGCTATAAATGATTGTAAATAGTCGATTTTCCGTATTCGATTAATTGTTGTTCAAAGGGGTCGATGATCGGAGTCATTTAAAAGCCGTTCTGTATATTTGTGTGATATGTATATGCATATATGTATATATATATGAGTGTGTGTGTGTGCTTATGAAAGAGAAAGGTTCGCTATAATTAATAACGAATTAACATCATAGAAGCAGTTATGAGAGAGGAACGATGAAAGCTGAAGTTCAGCGACTAATGGTCTACACCGTGGCAGCTCTTTGCAGGAGCAAAAAAAAGAAGAAAAAAAGAAATAGAAAAAAGAATAACGAGAGAGAGAGAGAGAAAGATGGAGAATTCTCCCTTTTACAGCAGCATATAAGTCGGGATCTCTCGCATCGCAAAAATTTAAATAAAATGTAGAACGGAGCGTAATTGCGTCTCGACTTTGGAGATTTAAAAAAAAAAAGAAAGAAAAAAAGGAAGATAACGAAAGAAGAAAAGAAAAAGAAAGAGAGAGAGAGAGAGAGAGAGAGAGAGAGAGAGAGAGAGAAAAAGAAAAATGAAAAGAAAAGAAAAAAATAACGAAGAAGAAGAAGAAGAAGAAGAAGAAGAAGAAGAAGATGACGAAAGAGAGCCATAGTGTAGTAAACGAAGCTACTCGGGAAATCTCACTTCTTATAGAATATATTTTCTTCGCTTACGAAGAGCAAGGATTTGCATATTGGACACGGAGCTGGCAAGTGGCACCGGCTGTCGTTGCTACCCCTTGTCCAACTGGCATTGCCTTTCTTTTTACCTCGTAAAATTTTCCTTTTATACACCTTTCAACGATCCCTAACTCTTCCTCTCTCTCTCTCTCTCTCTCCATTCCTCCTATTTCTCTTCTATCCTCGAATAACGAAACAAATTAGATTTTGTTCTTTATACTTTTCTTTTAACCATTCCTATTGACTATATTCTTCTTTCTTTCTCTTTCTCTCTTTCTGAATAATTTCAGGTTTCTCTCGTTAGCCAAGAACACTCTCCTTCAATATTATCTAGCTAGTCTCGGTATTGAATATTCAACGGGTAAATTATATTCCTCGAGTTTCGACGATAAAAGTCGCATTCCCTGTAAATTACGAGAAAACGTCTTTGCCCATTCGAGTCACGTTCGATTCTATTTACGACGCCGAATAACGAGAACACCACCACCTTTGGCTCTTGTATAATATACTCGCTCGCTCGCTTTCTCTCTCTCTCCCTCTCTCTGATTTCACGATTTAGTCCGACTTTTGAATATGTTAACTACCGAAACAATTACTCACGAACACGTTTTCCCGTGCCTGTCGCTTTTTCTCTGTATTTCTTTCATTGTCTGACCCAATTCGTTCTATACTACTAACATTACCACCACCACCATTAGCATTACCACACTACTACTACACTTGGCGTATAATGTATTATAATAATACCTAATTATGTCATTTTCTTTCTTTTCTTACTTTTTTATTCTTTTTCTTTCTTTTTTCTTTCTTTTCTTTTTACTCTCGTCGAATTCCAGATCGATATTCCTTTTTTTTTTTATTTTGTAAATAAAGAAAAATACAATAGAACGTTTTAAACAAACAACGAAAGAATAATTGAAAAGAACACGTACACACACGTACATACACGCGAAAGAAATGAGAGAAAGGAAAGTGCTAACAAAAAAGTTGAGAGAAAGCAAAATCGAAAACCGATTTTCGGTCAAACAATCAGAGATATATTTCTGATGATAAAATTCATTTCCGCGAAGTTAATTACAAGCTCGCGACGCACGCGACGCCGGAAAAGCGCGTATACGGGTGAGAATAATAGCTGGATTAATTAGCTAACCGTATAATCACCGTAATACGCTGCGGTCCCGCTAATGAAATTCACGCAATGAGTACCGGCCAAACATTGACGTTCCTACTCGTTTCAATTAACCGTTTGCTTTGACGAATCATTCGTTTTTTTTCTCTATCTATCTCTCTCTCTCTCTCCTCTCCCTCCTTTCACCCCTCACCCCCAATTTTTTATCTTCTCCTAGCGTCACCCGAAACTTTAACCTTTACCTTCGTTTTCATCAAATTCGTCTACGTGCTGCTGCTAGTTATTTAAATTATTCAAATTACAAATTAATTTCACTACTACTGTGTACGTATAACATTTTAATTAAGTAAAAAAGAAAAAAAAAAAGGACAAGAAAATTAACCATCAAGTAATAAAACGCTTACACTTGCGTCTATAATCCATCGGTAAAACCTAAATTAATTAGCTGCCGATCGTATGATCGTGATAATACTCCGTTAGTATAGTCTTGCTGTCACGTACATGCTACGCTCTCCTCGATAATTAAATTTATTCGTATATTTAGGTGAAAGTAACGAGAAACATAACGATATACCATCGTAATAACTACTAGCTCGATTATTTTCGAGTATGATTTTCCTTTAATCGATGTTGCTCGCAACAAATGGGATAAAAGATATAAGTTAAGAAAAAGAAAAAAAGAAAGAAAAAAAACAGAAAAACAAAAAAAAAAAAAAAAAAACAAAAAAAAAAGGGAAAAAAAATAATAATATCGGAGATAGGTAAATACGTAAGTATGTAGATCTGTGTTAAGTTACTTTCATGATAAATGTCCAATGTAAGGAAATTTCACGTTGGATAATTGTGTAGAGGGAAGTACTCGTGTCTAATCCTCAGTACCGAGAGGACACAAGAGCTTTTCGTAATCCCTGGAAGCTAATCGTGTTGGTTTCGCTGGGATTTAGCCTGGCATGACTAATTTCAAGACTTATAACGTGTGTTCTTCGTCATACATATATCTATATATATATGTGTGCGCGCGTGTTGATACATATACATATGTATATATATATATATATATATATCAATGTCGAGCAGGAACGAGTTACGCATTAACGCGTTAATATCGATGAAACGATAAAACGATAAAACGTAGAAGGAAAAACGAGCGTTCGATCGTTTCTCTATTTCCCGCTTTGTTCGATTTAGCTCGGTGAAAAATCGAGAATGGAGTGTCACGATCAAGTCGATTATCGAGTTAAATAAAACGAGATAAAGGTTTCCGACATCGATTCGATCTATTATCGCTATTTTATAATAGCTATCGATCGAATTTTTATCGCGTAAAATTTATAAACGCGTACGTGTAAACGAGTAGAACTCGTCTCACCATAGTAATCGTAGTAATAGCCATCGTCGGTAGTTGATACCGAAGGATAAATAACGTCGACGTCGATGGGGTTCGTTGCTCGTTGATCTTATTTACGCTTCGACCGAGTGACCCTGATTTAGAGAGGGCTGTGCGGCCGAATAAGGGTCAACGCGAGCGTACACGCTTGCTCGAACGAACAAACGGTGAGCGATAAGCCCTAAACTGGTAATCAAAGCGATCGATCGATCAAACGCAACGTTAAAGCCGATTGGCTCGTTCCTGCCCTGTTGGCAAAGGGTCTACCTCGATGGTAGTAGCGAATTTTCGAAAATCGATTGGTCTTCTCGAAACTTAACTACGTATCCGCGTAAGCATAGATACGGAACTTCCTATTACACGATTCGTTTTGATCGATTCAAAACGATACGTTACGTTGTTATCGTTTATCGAGTGCTTTTAGATTTCGCCATAAGGATATTATGACGAACGAACGAACGAACGAACGAACGAACGAACGAACGAACGAACGAACGATTATTTTTACGTAGACGATAAAAACACTTTGACGACTCGTCGTAATGTCTCGTACCAAATCGGTATTCTTCAAAGAAAAAAGAAGAGATAGAAAAGGAAATAATGAAATAAAATCGTCTTTCTTCGAAAAAAAAAAAAGAAAAAAAAAAGAAGGTAAAAGGTTCTTTAAAATAAATCGGCAGAACAGTCAGCGTTTTAAAATGCGAAGCACGTAGCGACGCTGCCGGTAACTATGAATACCGAATCGTCGAGAGGAAAAATGGCGAACGTGAAGAAGGTTAGACGCGCGTTGCGCTATTCCTAGTGGCGTAGTTCGCGCGTAAAATCATCCCTTATTCGCTTTTCATCGGAGCTCTTCGACCACTTTCCAGTCTGCACAACCACCCTCGAGTTACGTTCGACTTTACTCCGTAAGAAGGCGTACGAACTCGTTAAAACTTCTTCTATCGAGACGTTGCTTTTCCATCGATGGGATTCTTGCAAATTTTAAAAGTGTCTTCTTCCTGTTAGAACCACGAAAGATCTTTTTAAATTCTCCTTTTACTTTTTCTTCTTCTTCAATTTATATCTACTAACTTCGAACGACCATACGCAAATAAACATAATTCGAATGACGAATTACAATGAAAGAGGCGATAAATATTTCACGGAAGTAACATCAGTTTGCTTATGATAAAACGAGAAGCAAAAGAAAGCTACAACAACGACGATAACAGGAATAACAAGAACAACGGCAACAAAATTTTCCAACGAGAAACGCGAAAGAGAAAGAGGATGAGAAAATAACGTTAATACACAAAATCTGACAGAGTTATAAAATTTTCTTTTTTTTTTTTTTCTTTTTCTTTTTTTCAGTCGACATAGTCCAGGTTTGTGGAAGGGCGAAGGTGGAAGAAAAAGGGAGTGATTTTTTTCGCAAAGAACAGTACCGTGTCTGCGTCGCTCGTTACTTCTGCACGTGCGCTCGTGTGTCATTTAAAAAACGAAGAAAAACTCTGTTACCTGTCCCAGCGTTACCACATTTGCATGTAAATGTTCTCTCTCTCTCTCTCTCTCTCTCTCTTCTTACTCATACCTCCTCCTCCTCTTCCACCTTCACCTTCGACGACGACGACGACGACAACGACGACGACAAAAAATAATTCACCTCTCCAACGAACAACCTGTGCTCGACGACGTGGTCTTTGCTATAAAACTGCGAGTCAAATGTCCTTACTCATCGATTAAATCCAATTTCGTACGATTAGCATTTTAATCGTTCCGAAGTCTGGTCGTCGATGTTCTTGCATAATTTATAGAAAAAGGACAAAAGAGAGAGAGAGAGAGAGAGAGAGAGAGAGAGAGAAGATAGGAAGTTTATAGCGTGTGTGTGTGTGTGTGTATGTGTATTTTTGTTAGATAGAAATCTCAAATTATTATCACATATATTTTTACTTTAGATTGACCGATAAATTATGTCGGAATTTGTAGTATCGTATAACGTAAATAAACAATACTATAGTACATTATGCAATAATATACTACTGGAATGCAATATTATTGTATCGATCGATAAGTAATTTTCAATAAAAACTTTTAATAAAAAATGTTGTATTGTTTAATCAGTTGTATTATATATTGAAAATGCCGAATTTAATCAATGGTATATTTAATAGAATTAACAGAAATATTTAATTATTTGACATATATTCTGTTCAAAGTGAAAGAGAAAGAGAGAGAGAGTAACTTCCGTTCAGGAAAGAACATACGTTCTAAACAGACCCTGAACCGACCTTGTCAGGTCATCCAATTAGTTGCGAGCCGACGCTGGAACCGGAAATTACAATGTACTGTCAACGACAGCCACAAAAGAGAAAATGAAAAGCCGGCCAGGCTTTCCATGGGAGATGGAATTCGGACTTCTCTAAAATATCCTAAACAAAAAGAAAAAGGGAGATAGAAAGTATGTACGTATGTATGTGTGTGTGAGTGTGTGTACGTGTGTGTCTATATAGAGGAAGAGAAATGAGAGGAATAAAAAGAAAAAGTTAATTCGTTAAATCATTCTCGTACTCGATACGATTTTATAAAAACTACGTTCTCTTTTGTTACAGAATCTGAAGAATCAGATCATGACGACGAATCTGTGGGTGGAACAGGTAAGAGACAATTATTTGCTTATAAGAATTTTTTTCGATGAATTTGTAATAAAATTATGTAAATCGGTCGAGCTTGTATATAATCGAGGATATTTACACGAGAACGTGTATAACGCGCTAGATCGTCGTCTTTGTTCGGAGGAAACAACAAAAAACAAGAAGAAGAAAAAAAGAAAGGAAAAAGAAAAAAGAAAAGAAAAGAAAAAAAGAAAATGTCGAGTACTATGCATCAACAAAAGTGACAAAGATAAAGAGCGGTAGAGAGAGAGAGAGAGAGAGAGAGAGAGAGAAAGGTAGTGGTAGTACTATCGCGAGCTAGCATCGGCAAATGTAATTGAAGAATAATTAAGCGAGACCAATTAACGTTCCAATCCCGGCCACCCTTCCTCGCGACATAATGAAGCTACCAGGAAAAGCTCGAGGAAGTACTTTTCGAACAAAGTCGAATCTCGCAAAGCTCTTCAAACGTATGCAGCTTCGTAATTAGCCGGTTGAAAATCTAGTTAGCTGCGAAACGAAGATCATCGTCGTTGTTCGTAAAAAAAAAAAAATAAAAAAAAAAATAAAAAGAAAAAAAAATAAATGGAAGGACGAGAGAAAAAGAAGAAGAAAGGGAGAAAAAAAAACGAGTAAAAATAAGCGTGGAAGATAAATGTAAAAATAAAAATAAAAGTAAAAGTAAAAATAAAAATAAAAACGAAAACATGCAACAACGGTACTATCTCTCATATACTTTACGTTCATTCGATAGTAAAGGTTTATGTTTTACCTTCGAATAGGAGGAGCAAGCGAAGGGAGGGCCGAGGTTGAAGAGTTCAATGACCCTTAATTGAGACGAGAAACTCGAAAACGACCCAAATACATTTTCCCTTAGCCATTCAAGTCTGTGGTCGCTTCTTAAAGTTCGATCATAAATCAGACCTCTTATTACTACTCTTAGAAATTTCCTCCCTCTACTTCCCCCTCCCCCTGTCTCCTTGCTCACCAAGTCCGCCCCCGTGGCCGTACGAAGAGCCTCGTTAATTTCTCTTCTCGTACGAATCGTACTATACTAGAGTTTCGAGAAAATGTATTTTACGCGGGGAAAACTTGTAATTAAAACGTCTCTCCTCTTCAAACTTGCTTTTGACAAGGAACGGAAAGAATGTAAAGAAGAAATAGCGAAGCTAGGAGAGAAAGAGAGATAGAGAGAGTGGACACGAAATTGGAATCCTTTCGTCGAGAGTTAAACTAAACTACTCCCTCATCCTGGCTACTACCCTTAACGTTTCTCTTTCATCTTCGGGAATGTTATCGCTTACTCTTCTCTCTCTCTCTTACTCTCTTTCTCTCTTTTCGTAAAATCCACGATTTCTAGCGAGCAAGCGCGATATCCTCCGTGAAAAGGACGATTCACTAACTACTCGGTAGTTAATGATGGTAGTGGTAATAGTAGTAGTAGTAGTAACAGTAGTAATAGTAGTAGTAATAGTAGTAATGGTAATGGTAATAGTAGTAGTAGTAATAGTAGTAGTAGTAGTAGTAGTCCTCGTCATTTTAAAGGGCGAACTTTGAGCTCGGCTTTTCCGACGAATCAGCATTTCTTAATCCTTGCATCAGCCTCTGGACCACCGACTAGTATCGGCTCGTGATCTCTTTCTACGGTTGACACAAAAGAGAGGAGACTAACGTAGTAGTAATCACGCTGGAATGGAGAGTTGATGAACGATTTCTCATTAAATGACGATTCACGTAGGTTACTACGTTGAGTGAGTTTTATCGGAGAAAAGAAAAAAGAGGAGAAGGAGAAGGAAAGGAAAAAGAAAAAGAAAAAGGATGAACGAACGAGTATAGCTTATCAGCGTAACGCTCCGGTAGCACTATAATCATCATCATCATCATCATCATCATCATCATCATCATCATCTTTCCTTGTTAATAAGAAAATACGAGAAAGAAGTAAAAGAAAAAAGAAAAAAAAAAGAAAAGAAAAGAAAAGAAATAAAAACTCACCAACGGATACCAGTACGTTACTTTACGACGTATTTACGTACGTGCGTTTGTGTTTGTATTGCATATAACAGAGAGGAATAGAGAGAGAGAGAAAGGTGGAGGTAGAGAGGAAGATAGAGAAATAGGAGTTACACGTTGGAACGTTATGCGCGTCGTGAGCGCATCGCAGGCGTATCGCGAAGCATTCCGTGCGCGTCTCGAAACGACACACCATCCCTCAACGTCGAGACCATCCCTTTAGCCAGTGTTACGAGTTTCAAGCGAACCGAGCCTTCCCCTTCCTCGTCTTCCTCCTCCTCCTCCTCCTCCTCCTCTTGTTCCTCTTCTCGACTATCCGGTTAGGCACGAGCCTACGTAGAAACGCTACTAAAGCGAATGTATCCTACGTGCAGCAGTCTCGAGTAATGACCGAAACCGCTCGTGCCATAGTAAAACACGAGTGTTCTACCATATCTACTATCTATCTGTCTATCTATCTATCTATCTATCTATCTATCTATCTATCTATCTATCTGTTTCTCGTTCTCTTTTTCTCGTTCTTTTTTTCTCGTTCTTTCTTTCTCTTTCTCTTTATATCTTTCTTTCTATCTTCTTCTCTATCTTTCTATTTCTCGCGAAGGAAGGAAGGAAGAGAAAAACGAGTTTGTTCAACGTTTAAACGACTTGAGAAAACTAAGTTCCTCCGTTTGGAGGAACTCCCTTTCTTATATTTTATTTTATTTCGTTCGTTTGTTTGTTTCTCGTTCTTTTATTTTCTATCTTTCTCTCTCTCTCTCTCTCTCTCTCTCTCTCTCTCTCTCTCTCTCTCTCGTTTTCTCTTTCTGTCCTCAAAGAAAAGGATAATAGAACCTTATTGTCGATACGATTGCGAGTAAATTGTCGATTGTATTGCCTTGCACGCTATTCTCGTGTCAACATCTTCTCCATCTTTTTCTTTCTCTTCTTGTTTATCTATCTATCTATATATCTATCTATCTATCTATCCATCCATATATATATATATATATATATATATATATATATATATCTGTCTGTCTATCTATCCGTCTATCTGGTTGTCTCTCTGTCTATCTTTCTCTATCTCTCTGACACTCCCTTTCGCTCGCAGTGAAAATCGTTACCAAGTCGCGATAAGTTCATGACTTTTCCTATCGTTTCTTCTCGAGTGACATTAAAAGCATTTACTGCGATATGATAAACCCCGCGCAAGACGTTTCTCGTTAAACAAGCATCGTTTTACATCGAACAAACGTAATAAAATCGTTGAATTACTCGAGTAAACGTAACTCGAATTTCATTTTACGAGCATGTAAATACGAAATAACGCGTTGTACATAGAACGTTATTGGGAATACTATTGAATTTTGATAATAAATGATGTCATTGACATCAGAGTTTAACGAGAGATAATTGAATAAGAAGTAACCTTGAAATATTATTATCATTATTATTATAATTATAGTCGTGCGAAACGTATCGATCGATGTGCCATGTAGAACGTGGAAAATATTCGACGTGATAAAAGGACGAATGGTAGAAACGGTATTAGATCGGAAATTCCCACGAAATAAGCCCACATAATTAACGGGCAATCTGTCGCAATTCGCACGTACGTATATATGTGTGTGTATGTATGTATATATCTATCTATGTATATACGTTCGTATGTACATACGTAGAGTATATGCCATATGGGTGGTAGTCCCGTCAAAAGGGGTCACGTAATTAGATACGAATCAACGATCATTTCGAAATCGTTGTGGAACATTTTGACTATATTCGTGTTACGTAACTGCTATTACTTGTCGGATTATTACAAAGTTTATACTCGGATAGAAAATGTGTAAACGATGAATTCCATAGATTAAGTTTGAAGTATGTATGCACGTAAATACGTACGTATGTAATATACATATACGTTATATATCGCAAAGATTGAAGTGAAACGATACATCATACGTACGACTATTCCATAAATTCTATTTGATATGAATTCGCTTCTCGAAGAATAGCTTCCTCTTGCAATAAATCTAACTAAAAAAGAAAAAAGAAAAAAACGTAAGTAGGACCCTCGAAACGAAAAGGTTTCTTCTGAGCTACGGTAAACTATATTTATCTGTGTCCATTGTTATCTCGAGTATATAGACGTACATATGTAAGTACGTAAATAGATAAGTAAGTCAGTCAGTCAGTCAGTAAGTAAGTAAGTAAGTAAGTAAGTAAGTAAGTAAATAAGTAAGTACTTACGTACATAAGTAGACGTACATCGGCGTTGACGCCAACCGAGAAAAGCGATGGCTGGCAAGAGGTTTACGCTATTTCTGTAGGAGGAGGAGGAGGTGGAGATGGTGGAAAGAGGAGGTGAAGGTGGAGGAAAGAGGAAACTGCTTCTAGCCATATGCAGGATCGACGGAACGATGGTGTGGTTCCTTTCAGAAGGTCGTACGGATACTGAATACGTCGGAAATAAATTGATAACACCGCTGGGAATGTCAGAAAGCGTCTTCTATCTGTAAACACGTTCGCCCTTCCCTCTCTCCCTTTCTCTCTTACTCACTCATTCATTGCTCTCTCTCTCTCTCTCTCTCTCTCTTTCTCTCTTTCTCTCTCTCTCTCTCTCTCTCTTGTGCGTTGTATCTACCTATCCGGTCGCTAGTCCTTTCGTCGCCATCATTCTGAAAGCACGCTTTAGAGTCTGTTCTGGCTTTTGAATCCTTTAGACGGGTCATCATCGATCGATGGACTTTCTCTCTCTCTCTCTCTTTCTCTATTGAATTTAACGCTCGATCGATACGTAAAGGACATCATCGATATCACTATCGAAGTATTCGTCTCAAAGAAATTAATGAATTCGTTAGATCAATCGTCTCTTTTATTTTATCGCGTCTCTTATTTTACCCTTTTCTCTTTCTCTCTTTTTTTCTTTTTTCTCTCCGTCTTCGTTTCTCCCCTTCTCTCTCTCTCTCTCTCTCTCTCTCTCTCTTCTTAAAAGATTCCTTACTTTCCTTCCCCCACTCTTGATTTATACATAGTTACATAGGTAATATTCTTCGATCGATCTTAACTTCTAACTTTATCTTCTTTTTATCAGATCCGATATCAAAACCACGTGACACTTGGACGTTGAATAAAAAAAAAAAAAAAAAAAGAAATAAGAAGAAAGAGAAGAAAGAGAAAAGAAAAAAAATTGAAACGGGATAAAAAAGGTAGAACACGAAGGTAACGGGTAGGAGGGTGAGAAGGAAGGGTGGAGGAGGAGGTGGAGGGGGTGGAGGAGGAGATAGACGAGGCATTGTCCAAAAATAAGTTGGAACGATCGGAGAACGAAAGCGGGTCGGTTGTTTACGGGTCAGTTTCGAAGGTTGAACGGTAGCTCTCTCGTTCTTCTCTCTCTCTCTCTCTCTCTCTTTTGGCCAAGGCGCATGAGAATGAAGTTTGAATTTATGTGTTTGTGCGAGGCCACTTTTTTCTTTTATTTTTGTTTTCCTTTTTTTTTCTTTTCTTTTTTACTTTGGACCAACTCTAAAGGGCCAAACGTAAAAAGAGAAAATGAGTTTGAGAAAGAATATTCGTTGTTTTCGATAATATTTCTTTCTGTCATATTTTTCTGATAAAAAATTTCTCTCTCTCTTTCTCTCTATTTAAGATCGACAGATTTCCTCTTTCAATCTCACCCCCTTCGAAAATTCTTTTATTCGTTGTACCAACTCGCCGTCTATTGGCTCGACGTAACAAAAGAAAATTCTTCATCGGGTTTTGTTCCACGGCATGGTATTATGTATTTGTCGATACAATAATTGGCTTCTAATTAACGTCAATCAGAAAATCGAATTTCTAAATACCAACATTCGGTCGGGCGAATATTTTTTTGATCGTATTCTTAAAAACGAATTCTATTTGAAGCGAGTAATTTCTTTTTTTTTCACAGAGAAAGAAAAAGAGAAAGTCAAAGAGAAAGAGAGATGGTATTGTTATAAAGGTTTTAAATACAAATTCCGTATATAAAATGCAGGTACATACACACACACACACACATATACATACATTTATTGTCGATTCTTACTCGATATCATTATGAATTCAAATTCAAATAGGAAATAGTCTTTTTAAAACGACTTGAAAGTATACTTCTCGCGCTCTAAGCGTAACTTTTCGCTTTTTCATTTGTCCCATTCCCATAGAATGTCCCGTACAATTCAGAAAATTGAAAAGAAGTTCCGTTTAATAAGCGGATGCCTCGAAGAAAGAAAAAGTTGTTTCTTATCATCTGCCTCTCTCTTTCTCTCTCTTTCTCTCTCTCTCTCTCTCTCTCTCTCTCTCTCCTTCTCTCCTTCTCTCACGAATTTCCATAACGACAAGAAATTCTCGCGTAATTCAGCGTGTTGGAATAAACAAGTATATTAATGCACTCTTACGCTTGGGATGTGGCATTAATTACCACTTTTCTTTGAATAATTAAGTGCGAAGCTTTTAGGAGGTAGCTTGCAAGTGCTCGCGAAGGTCTACCTAGCTTCAATTTCTTCGTTATGCATTGCACTTTCTAATTGGTGTGTTAGACTTAAGAAAGGAAAAGAAAAAAGAAAGAGAAAAGAAAAAAAGAAAAAAGGAAACACACGAATGATAAAAATATATCGACGTGAAAATTAAGAACGTATCGAACGTTCAACGAATAATTTCATCGCTTTTCTACGATCAACGATGAATCGATAAAAAAATCAAAATAAAATGATAATAATATCGGAATATTAATTTGTATAATTCTCAACGATACGCGAGGATATCTCTCGACGATAGAAGAAAGAAAAAAGAAAAATAGAAAAAAGAAATCTAATTTAAACTTGCTTAGGAAAATTTATTCGAAACAAGAAAGAATCCATAAGGATCCTGGATGCTCGTTTTCTTATGGAAAAATTTGTACTCGTAGGACTTTTTATGAAATTCCACGAAAGTGGAGATGCGAAAAGGGAGAAAGAGGAAGAGCTTTCTCCTCAGCTTTGATATTTTTCCTATACGATGTTGTACTACTACTACTACACTACTACTACTCTACTATTACTATTACTACTAATACTACTACTACTACGTAGGAAGACAGACCGCGTGTGTATCTTGGACAAACATTTCTCTATATACGTGCTTGCACATCGAGATCCGTAAATATAATGAGACAGGATGGATATACTTACGATATACTCTTACATATTCATGTAACCTTTTTAATGTAAATCGCACTATATAGAGATTACGGAATCAATGAATAAATATATAAAAATATTGTTGTATATGTGTATCTATATATATATATATATATATATATATATATATATATGCACACAAAGTATTCTCATTTCGGAGTGGACCAATAATATGTTTATATTTGTTGTATTGGTTGTTTCAAGTCATGGTACGACTACAAGCTACGATGGGAGCCGAAGGAATATGGCGGAGTTCACATGTTACATGTGCCCTCGGATCACATATGGCGACCCGACATAGTACTCTACAACAAGTGAGTTCACCTATGTTCTCTCGTTACATATCGATTACATATATTATAGTTCAACATTGACATAATATACATATAGTAGTTCGGCGCAGCATGTTGCCGAATATATGGAAGTCGATCGTACCCTCGTTGTCTCTCTATGCCAAGTTTTCTCGATTTAAACGATGGTCGACCGGCCGTCTCTACGGTGAGGGTGAAAAGAGATATCGATCGTCTAAAGAATAAACAATATCGTATCGAAACGATAAACAAACGAACGTTCGATCGACACCACGAAAGAAGTACTTACCATCGTCGTGCATAAGTTGCATTTCGAAAAGTAGAACAGTCTATATATACACTCACGCACAAACACACATACGTGTATATATGTATATATATATGTATACGTTTTTATATATACGTATACGCATATATATATGTATATATATATATACATTTTTATTAAAACGCATCTCGCTATACGACGTCCTTTTAAAAAGTTTCATAGGAATTGTCAAACGATTTGTAAACGCGTATCGCTATGTTAAAATAAAAGTTAAAACAAATCCACGATTCCGACTGAGTCTTTCTAAAAATTTCATTCTGTTCTAATGATTAACCATCGACAAGCTCACGTACGATGAACCAAGCGAGATGCGGGATTGTCTTTTGGGCGCGATCGGCTACTTGCCCACGTAGGTATTTCTATTCTTTTTTTGCCTCGGAAAAAAAGAAAAGAAATGCCAAAAAAAAAAAAAAAAGAAAAACAAGAAAAGAAAAGAAACGAAAAGGAAAAAAAAAGAAAAAATGAAAAAGAAAACAACGAAGGAAGAAAAAGAAAATTATCGAGAAAAACAAAAGAAAAAAAAAGAAAAGAAAAAAAGAAAAAAAATTAAGACGAAAAGAGAAAAAAAGCAACCAAAAAAAAAGTACCAAACGAAGCCCCACCCCCACCCCCACCCCCCCGTACGAAAAACCGTAGTTATCGGATTAGATTATTATTCATATCGCATGAAACATGGGCGCTGCGGCGAATATATACATATACATATATATATTCAGAAACTATGAGAATCACCTTTTAAATTTGCCTTGCTTTTTTGCCGGAATTACGAAGGATTCGAAGGATTCAGCGAATTTTAAATCGATCGATAGCGTACGAGTCGAGACGAGCATGAATTTTCTAGAACAATATTAACAACAAAAGCAACAACAACAACAACAACAACACATCGATGACGATGACGATGACGACGACGACAATGACGACGACAACGACGACGACGGCGACAAAAATTAAAAATAAAAAAAAAGAAAAAAAAGAAAAGGAAAAGAACACAGCAGACGAGCGGACGAAGGTCCATCGAATAAATCACGACAAGGCTCTTATTTCCGATCGATACGAAAAGATCGAAGTAGCAAAAGCCTAGCGACAAGGACGAATTAACTCTTAACGCTTTTATCACGAAAAGACTTTCCCAAAGTCCCTCTGGCAATGGAACACTGTGCTAATTTAATTTCTCGCGGTTCCATTAGTCTTTCGTTCTTGTTTTTCTACTCTCACTCGCTCTTCTTCCTTCTCTTTCTTTCTTTCATTCTTTCATTCATTCATTCATTCATTCATTCTTTCTTTCTTTCTTTCTTTCGTTCTTTCTTTTTTCCTTTATCCGTCGTTCTTTGTTTGTCTCTCCTTTTCTCACTCTATATCACACTCGATTTGTCTTATCTTCTTTCTCTCTCTCTCTTTCTTTCTCTTTCATTTTTTTTCTTTTTTTTCCATCCATGTCTCTCCAGCAAACTCGTAACGTCCAGTTTCAAGTGTATATAAAGAAGGAAAATATATTGCGACGACACGTAGCGAAGCTTCCGGATTGATATCGAGCTTAAAATATGGTTTGAAAAACACGTCCGTTCAAATCGTTGCGCGAGTCGCGAGAAATTCTTTCGACTATTCTTTCCTACTATTTCCCTCTCTCTTTTTCTCTCTTTTTCTCTCTTTCTTTTTCTATCCGATCTCTCTCCCCGTCCGTCTTTGTGTTTTACGAAATTTTTCTCGGGTTTGATATAGATGAGACCAAAATATTTTTATAATATAAATAAGGAAACTATGGATAAGAAAATCTATGTACATATTGTACATATCTTTAATCCTCTTTCTCTCTCTCTCTCTCTCTCTCTCTCTCTCTCTCTCTCTCTCTACACACATATTATATATATATATATCTTTGTTTTTTATACTTTTCCAGTAGTTTCATATCACGTTTTCAAAGGAAATTATAAAAGACGTGCAAAGATAGTGGAATTATTAACACGTCACTTTTTAACGTAATATTTTCTTGTGCAATGGTAAAATATATTTTTAAGAGCATCGTAATCGTCAAAAAGAAAAGAAAATAGAAAAGAGAAAAGAAAAAGAAAATCCTATAAAATTTCATTCGAATTTCTTCATGTCTCTCTCTCTCTCTCCCTCTCTCTCTCTCTCGCGATTGATTCCCACTTTCTCAAAATCGATGTCCCGTTAAATGGAAACCTAGCGTGAAAGACACTTCTATCAGGTATGTATGTAGAAATATTCGTACGATATCTCTCGATCTATAATAAATACATTTAATATGACATAGATCTAATACTCTTGAAATAATTTTCGAAACGTCAATTCGACTGAAAGAAAAAAAAAAGGAAAAAAAAAGAAAGAAAGAAAGAAAGAAAGAAAGAAAGACGAAAAGAAATCATTTTCCGATGGAATATCACAGATGTCATTAAAAAATATACACACGGATATAGGTTTTACTTTTTAGATAATCATAATAGAATCGAACTTTTATAGTTTAGAAGTTATGTGAGCCCATATTTCTTTCGATGCCAGCAAAAGATAACTTTATATCGCGTTAATAAAAGTTTATTATGTTTCTTCTCTCTCTCATTCTTGCTCTCTCTCTCTCCACTTCTTTATTGCAAGCTTTCGACATAGTTACAAAGCAATAATAAAGAAAAAAAAATATATATATATATATGTCCAGAGATTGAACAAACTCCGAGCTAGTACACATGTTGGAACGTTTGATGGTTAATAAAGTGAAGGGAAGAAGGAAGAAGAAAAAAAAAGAAAACAAAAAAGAAAGAAGAAAGAGAAAAGAGAGAAAGAAAAAGAAGGAGAAAGTAAAAAAGAAAAAAAAGAGCAGAAAGAGCAAGTAGAGGCCAGGCAGGAGGTTTTAAAACGACTGGTCTGCCTATATTTTCGTAGGGATTGAATATCGATGACACGAGCCAATAAGGTTTGTCGTTCGCAAAGAAACTTTCGTTCGAGTTTGTTCTCTCGATACACCCACGTACGATATATATTATAAAAGAAAAAAAAAAGAAAGAAAGAAAAAAAAAGAGAATTTACAATGAAACGATAGTATGAAATAATGGTAATATCGATCTCATGGTAATTAGAAATCTAGGATCCGGTTATTAGAGTAAGACATTCATACGAAATGAGGATGACGACGGAGGATATAGGTGGTACTCTAATAGGCACATACTCTATATACCAACGATTCCTTCGACTACAGACTATTTGGAGAATCTGCTAGCTCGGCTTAATTCTACGTGCCAGTGTCAGAAACACGTAGGAAATGTGAGATAACAACACCACCTACGCATGTCTGACCAGAGCAAACATATAAGCCTCTAGATTGCATGCGTAGAGGGGGGAGAGAGAGAGAGAGCTTTACGCTGAAGCTAATCGTGCAAGCCTCAAAGGTCATCCATGGCGCTTATATATCGATTAAGGACCAACTGACCCGAATATTCGTCCAATGGACCTACTATACGCGTACTATACGCAATGTGCGCATTCACCAGCAAGATTCTCTTCGGTAGTAATATGCAAACTCGACTATCGATATGACTTTGAGGTGGATATCGCTAAAACCTACGTATATACATACATACATACGTACGTAGTCTCGTATGTATACTCATATACATATACATAGATATGCGCGTGAAAATATACTCGTACAGATATATACGTATTACACTCGTAAACAATATCTTTGATACGTTTTACGATATTCCAGATTGCTGGTTGCTACATTATACATATATGTACGTATTTATTTACATATGTATGTACGTCCGTAGAAAATGAAGTTCAATATGTATTTTCCTATGATATTTTACGTTATCTATCGTTACCTGACCGGAACGTTACAGATGTAAAGTCGTTCGTACTAGTACATTTTATCTTTCTATCTCGAGTTTGATAGTATATCGTTTATGGTTGATGTTTTAGAGGGCGTAATACGAGCAACCATAAACGCTTCGTCCTTGTTTATATTTTTAAATCATCGAAATTATAAAGTTTGCATCTAGAAAGGTTAGTAGTAAAAGACGATAAGGTTTTTATATACTATCCGACGCATTCAACACCAACCTCTGTCCTCTCTCCCCTCTGTAAACCACCCATTTCACTCTGCTTCTCTAACTATGGATAGATACTTGGAATATTTACGAGTTTTCCTCGAGTTTTACTATCTTCTCCGATACAACCTTACGTAGTTTTACTTGCTAGATATAATATTATCTATTTCTCGTTCTTTCTTTTTTTTTTTACTTTTTTTTTCTTCTTTTTTTTTAATTTCACCCTCCATCCTCCTTTATTTCCACTTAATTCCTACTTCGAATCTACCGAGGACCGAACTATCTCTATACCTCTCTCTATATTTTTAATCGTTATATCGAATACGAAGTACCTTGATTTTATATCGTCTTCAACTTCCCGAAAAGAAGAAACTTCTTCGTTCGTTCATCTCCCAAACCAAGGATTATTTCAAACCAAGGATTATTCCGTAAATAGACGAGGCACGAATACTGCGGTTAGCTAAACATAGTTTAATTAAGCTCGTTCTTCTCCTCCTCCCTTCTTTACCCCTTTATCGGTTCCTTTCCTTTGCCCCTTGGCAATTGCCTCCAACAAGACCGAAATAGCTAGCTACCTAGCTAGCTAGCGAACGAGCGAGCTCTAACGAACAGAAACCGTCGCGTGGAATCGAGTAAGGTTTGCTTTATTTCAAGAACTTCCTACCTCCGATTCCTAAAGGCTCCTCGCCGTGGATGAAGAGGATCTGAACAGACGACGGACCTATTCTATTCTATCTACCGACTTTGCCGAAGTAGAAAACTCCTTCCGGGAATTTAACGTTAACAAGTATCCCACCGTACTTAATTTTATACGAGCTATAAAATCCCCAAACGAGGAACAATAATTTCTTCTAGGTACTACTTCTTAAACTATTTAATTGGCTGTGGGTTGATGTTAACAAAAGCAAAAAAGAAAAAGGAAAGAAAGAAAGAGAGAGAATTAAAAACTGGAGAAGAAAGAAAGAAAGAAAGAAAGAAAATAGCTCTTGGAGACGACGTAGTCGTCATTTTTAATTAAGCTGCGAGAGGCCATACGTTTCGAGTAATAAAAAAAAGTTCCTTCTAGATACATGGAACGAGACGTACGAATATACGTGTATGTGTGTATATATATATAAATATATAAATACATGTACACGTACGTACATATATAGATAGAGAAATATTTCTAATATCAGCAGGTCGACGTATAGAAGTCATCGTCATCTCGGAAAAGTCGAAGGCCACAACCACTTCGGTTAATAGCGTTCATTACACCTTTGGAAAGTTCTTGCATGCATTACCGAGATGAAAACTCCGGACTGAACCAACTCACACTTACTTTCTTTCACCTCTTCTTTCTATCCCTTTTCCCTTCTCCTTCGCAACGACCCTTCTTCGAGGGTTCACTCTTACCCGATTAAACATCTTGGTCTGAGGAGGTTCTGTGTTAGAGAGAACGCTGATGGCAGGGTAGAGGGATGATAGGGTGGGTAGGGAAAGGCACTCGTGCGAGAGTGTTGGATCGAAATCTGCTAGGCTCGACAATGACGGTGCTAACAATTAACTCGAACCATTAAACCCTTTAAAGAGATCAGAAGCTACATTGACGTTTTACCTATTTCTAATAACGTAAAATAAATTCTTAATTAACACAACCGACACGTAGCTCTCTCTTTCTCTGTTTTTCTTTAAAATAAATCAATCAATCAATCAATCAATCAATCAATCAATCAATAAATAAATGGAAGAAAAAAAGTAGAGTTTGTTGACACTTGCTGTTCGTTACGATCGGAATCATTATTATCAGAAATTAAATCAAAAACGATCATGCGCTTCTCTAAGTTTTACTTGAACAAATAGTAAACTATAGAGGATCGTTAAGTTTCGGAGAGAGAGAGAGAGAGATAGTGAGAGAGAATCGTTAACGAGTTTCGGATTGTTTCGCGTTTATACGAGCGCAAATTATGCACTGTAATTTTGGCATCTATCTATCTATCTATCTATCTATCTATCTATCTATCTATCTATCTATCTATCTATCTATCTATCTACCTATCTATCTATCTTTCTTCCGTTATAGCATAGCAGAGGAAGAAGGGAGCGAAATTTCATTGATCGGGAAGTGCATAAAATGCGTTCATACCAATGCACATCGTACAACGTTGGAATGTATATTATTCCGAAAGCTATCTCTCACTCACTCATACTCTCTTCTTATCTGTCGAACTTCAAATACGATACGGTGCATATCAGATAGGGCATTGAACGTTATTACGTCTATAAAAAGTTTCTCCATAAATATTTGATGGAGAAGAGGCACGATATTCTTCGGCACGTCGAAACGAAAGCTTGCTTGGCTAGTTTCCGGGAATATCGTTTTTCGGAGATATGGACGATGAGTAGAGGGGATGATGGAAAGGACGAGGAGCGAGGGGACATTAGGTAGAGGGCATCCACATTTTTCCCTTGGCTCGGTTAAACGCGATAGTAGATCGTAAATATCTCTGAGATGTCCTGCTAAATCAAAATATAACCTATCAAACCGATCCTAATATAGATAACGAAGAGAATATAGCATATAGATATACGTATATATATAGAGTGTATATATATAAGGTATCCAAAAAGGTTGGGACCAAACTTATACACGTATTACTTAGTTACTTAGGTCAAACGGATGAAAAAACTTATGCTCGTACAAACTTTCGCTCGAATATACTTTATTAAAAAGATGTATACTTTTAATAATATTTCTGATTTATTATGGCAATTATAAAACATGTTCGAAAATTCCTCCCTCTGCCAGAATGCAGCCTTCCATTATTCGTCGAATCAATGCAATGATCGCCGAACTCTTTTAAATATTCCAACCGTATCGGAAATAACATTAACTGCATTTTGAATACATTCCCAAAGTTCATCTTTTGTAAACAATATCATTAAGAATTATAATACGTATACATAAAAAAAAAGAGAATTATAATACGAAAAAAAAAAAAAAGAAAGAAAAGAAAAAATGTTCGACAATTCTTGAACTTCTTATAAGCGCGACTATAAATCATAATTATCTTGAAAAATATATCTTTTCAATAAAACATTTTCGAACGTAAGTTTGTGTGAACTTTTTTCATTTGTAGCACTCGCTAATAAAATAAGATTGCTGCTCGATCTTTTTAAAGATCCTGTATATACATACTTACATATGTATATGTGCAATGTAGAAGATTCGATCCAGATAAAAAACGTTTGAATAAAAATTTTTAGGATCCTTTGATTAGATTTCGTACGTACATTATCATTCCTTCCTCTTTCCCCTTTACCCTTCTCTTCTCCTATTCCCTCTTCTCGTATTCCGTCTCTCGAATTACCTCGAAGTATATCCCGGAGAACGGGTAAACAGTTGCTCGGTGGCTCGTTTAATGGTCTGAAATCTGAATACGAAGCGAAGCAAGGACGAAACTACAGTGTATCTCTGAGAGAAATCGTAGGGATCCCTTTTGGATAGTAGATAGCTAGGTAGGTAGGTGGTAGCTAGGTGGTGAGTAGGTTGGTAGGTTGGTTGGTAGGTTGGTTGGTAGGTAGGTAGGTAGGTAGGTTGGTAGATAGGTTGGTAGGTATTTAAGTAGATACGCATAGGTAAACGACGAAGATCCACGAAGATCTATAATATAGTTCGATCGTTTAAATAAATACGAACGTTGATTTAACGTTGTCATCGTTTCTCCAGTAAATTAGTTTCGAAACTTAAAGCGTTGTTCTATACACACATATACATACATATGTATGTATGTATGTATGTAATATATATCAATCCTGTTTTCAAATTAAAACGTTTATTATCTTTTCTAGCTCGGAACGAACGCGTCAACTTCCTTAGAATAATTCTCAAATATTATACGATTATTTATCTGACTTTCGATCCTCGGATATAAATATTTTTCGATCGAAAAGTATTTCTTCTTCTTTTTCTTTTTCTCGTTTTTAATAACACAAAACATCTTCTTTTAAAAGGAATAAAGATTTTTTACTATTTAAACGTACTGAACATTGTTCAAATGCACACTTAGGTACATATATATATGTACATACGTATGTATGTATGTATACACACACACGCATACGTACATATATATAGATATATATATGCATAGATATGTATATAGGATGTGTACTTCGAAGCAGAAATCAATTGGCAAGTAGGAATTACGCGGTGCAATTATTGATTGGATGACGTACGTGTCGGAACCGTGATGAAGAGGATCAATGGAATTTCGATGGAGGCTGGAGGAGCGGCAATCCTGGAACGACTCTGATTTAATGCTAGGGACATTGAAATAATACCGGTAGTTTTAATTGACCGGTATTATTTCGACTAACGAATTACAATCCATGTGTGGTAATAAAGTCTACAGTCTTTAAAAACATTTTATCTATCGTTTTTTTTTTCCACGAAGTACGGATAAATGAAGTAAAATTTTCTTTCTATTTCTTTTTCTTTTCTTTTCTTTTTTTTTTTTTCTTCGAATGGCGACGGATAGATTCTTTGAAAGAGTAAGAACAATGTTATCCCAATTTTAAATCGGTAAATTTTCGAAACGAAACGGAAATAATTTTTTTCGCGAAATATACGTCTCTCTATCTCTTTCTCTCTCTTTCTCTCTATCTATCTCTGTCTATCTTTGTTTTTTTCTTCTTTTGGGATGAACTTACGGGATGATCGCATCCCAAGCGTGGAAAATGAACGAGCGAACGTTTTCGTAGTCGCCTCGTAATTACAAGCCGCGTGCGATAAATTCATGACGTAGAGACTCTGCGTTATGATATTTACAAAAGTGTATGTAAAATATCTACCTGCGTATGTATGTATATTATACATACGGCGCTTATTCCGCCAGTCTGGTAAACGTATTTTCTTCATTTGCGATATCATCTATGTATATACGTACATACATATATACATACATACATATATACACACACACATGTATCTATCTATCTACGTATATAGATATTATACCTATCACGGTAATAAGGTCGTCCGGTAAACATTTTGAAATAAAGCAGGAAGCTTGAAAATTTGTAATACGAATATTGCGATTACTTTCACGATAATAGAGAGAGAGAGAGAGAGAGAGAGAAAGAGAAAATGATGACAAATATCGATTCTCGAACTGTCAAAAGTCATTGCTTTATTTTGATAAAGTGAAAATATATCGGTAAGAGAGAAAATAGGGATGAAAGAAATCCGAAAGTCGAAGCGTCCCTTCGAAACTTACGAGGTCATTTTAACATACCTCGTTTCGAATTATTCCAACAAAGAGACCAATCAAAAATAGAATTATACAAAAATGGAGAACACGAGCGAGGACGAAGCTGTAATAATTCGTAACCTAAAAGACTCGGCCGCTTTGTTACCTCGGATCGCAGCGCTACGTCAAGTTTTGCGACAATTACGAATGGCACTTCGTCAGGAAAGGGAAAATCTCAGTAAAGAAATAAATACGATTAAGTGGTTGGAAGTTGGTAAAATGAAAAAAAAATTTATCCTCGAGGACGAGAGTAAACCTTTTCCCAAAGTTGGTACGCATTTTCGAATCACTCGAGAGAACTTTCTCTCTCTCTTTCTCTATCTCGAAACTTATTTATATCTCTTCATTTTTTCTCGTTAACGAGCATCACTACTCCTCTTCTTCTTCTTCTTCTTTTTCTTCCACGATAATGCTCTTTTTAAATTTCGTATAAAAAAAAAAAAAAGGAGAAAAAAGAAAAAAAAATCTCTCTTTTGTAGACTCCCGTTGGAATAATCGTGGTAACGGTGGTCAGTCTTCGAAATATCCTCTCGAAGTTTTACACTTTAGGAACGGTAATGGCGTGAGTTCAGTTGAAATATTCTTCTCGCCATCCATCAATCAAAAGTTCGTCTTCTCTCCTAGATAAACCGCCACCCCCACCCACACCCCAATAACAAGAAAAAAATATATATACACGATACACGCGACACACACACACACACACACACATTTATACATATATATATACATATATATCCGTTAGGATAGCTGCACAACAGGAAATTGTGGGAGTTTACTCGATAGCAAGATATATCAAAGACGAGTTGACCGATTAAAAGAGGAACTGGACTCGTTCGAGCGATCCTGTCGTTCAATGTCGATCCTGTCGATGTCTAAATTTTACAAGGAGAAGATTCACGATCTTGAGAGAGACTGTTGCGCGGGATTGAACAGAGTAAAAGATGGTTTCGTCGAGTCCCTTCAGGCTTTTGAAAATACTCTCGACTTTATACGCTCTGAGCGATCCTCTAAGAGAACGTCGAACGCGGATGGATATCGCAACGCCGAGAGTTTCGTGATAGGACGTCGTAAGGAAAAGAATTTGGATGGTGGTGCGCGTCAACGTGCCAAGTGGCAGACCTTGTCGAGCAACGTCGAAAAGCAGTCATCTCTCTGTCGAACCAAGTAAGATCGCTCTCTTTCGATAACACCAAAATTTACTCTTCTTTTTCTTTTTTTTCTTTTTCTTTTTTTTTATGCGTTCTTCCTCCCATCTCTTTTTTCGAACCCTTATCATCCTTTTATTTCCTTTTATTTCTTTTTCTTTTTTTTTTCGTAATAAAAAGAAGTTAGTTTTTTCTACCTCTTCGAGCACTTTACGTTAAAATGTATATAATCCGAAGGACGGCTTCATATTCTATGAAAAAAGAAAAGGAATAGAATAGAATAGAATAGAAAAGAAAAGAAAAGGAGGGAAAGGAAAGAAAAGCTCTTCGATGTCTTACAACAATGCATCGTCAAAGAAAGAAAGCTCTCTCTCTCTCTCTCTCTCTCTCTCTCTCTCTCTCTCTCTCTCTCTCTCTCTCTCTCTCTCTCTCTCTCTCTCGTCTAGGGACTTTCTTAAAACAGAACACTGGAGAAAGATGGGAGAAGCTTGCTTCTTAGACGACAATTCGTTTTTCTTAAGAATATAGTCTACGTTATTACGAGATATATAATATGCTTAAGAAATATATCTATCAGAATGATATCGTATGAGTCGTCTTGCTTTTCCGTTACATTTTGACTATTCATATCATTTGTCATTGAAATATATCCGACGAATGAAAAGGGTTCGGAAGCGTTCGGAATCTGCAATGAAATTCGGCCGCTGACGTATCGCGAATCCGTCTTGGATTTCCGTAAAAAGACGGCTCGGATATGTTAGGCGAAAAATGTGAAATTCGATCTTGGATACGGAAAAACCGAAAAACATTTTTATGAGACGTTATCAGAGAGAAAAAAAAAGAAAGGGAAAAAATATATATATATATATTTGTCGATATAACCTTTCTACAACGAATACGTATTTCCTCCGACGAATCGATATTTTTGCAGATCGCTCATTATCGAGAACAGGCATCACGGTCTATGGTTGGCGCAGATTTGTTCGCAACGTTTCAGCGACAGTGCCATATGCAACGACGCTATGTATCGAGCTTCGAGATTTCACTTGGAAAGACCGCATCATATCGTTGGTATACTGGAACCTTCCAACGATCTACGATTTTCTACCAACTTTACCGCCGTTTTTCCGATCATTGGAAAGAGAACACCGATTTTAACGCTCTAACCAAGCTACTTTGAACATTTTTCTTTTCTCTTTTATATTTCCTCTCTTTTTTTCTTTTTCCTTTATCTCTCGAAATATATACATACATACATACACATATATATATATATATATATGTTTTTCTTTTTCTTTCTTTCGTTATTTCTTTCGAATTTTCTTACATCTCCTTTTGCACATTGATTTTGTAATTTCGATTGAAAATATAATATCCTTCGTATACCATCACTTTTTCATTCTCTTCTTTCAATTTTATTTATTATCTTAGATTTCATTGATCATCGTTCCGACGATATCATTACGATCGATTAACTCGTCCCTTTAACGAAAATGAATCATATCTCCTATCCATTCGCGAGTTCAAATACTATTGCTTAAGATACGGTTTATCTTTTAGAATAGAAAAGAAGAATGACGCTATAAAAGCTCCCATTGACTTTCAAAGCTAAAGCTTCAACCCTCCTTCTTTTACCAGTCACACCACCCTCTCTGTCTCTATCTCTCTCTCTCTTTCCCTTTACCCACCTTTCTCCCTCCGAATCTACCAACCAACCAACCAACCAACCACCCACTCACCCATCCATCTTTCGCTCTTCGCATTTCTTTCGTTCGTCTCGAACAGCCGAGCCGATAGAAGAAGACGAGGAGGAGAGGGACCTAGCGCGGAGTTCATAAAAGGGCTCGAGGATATACGTCTGCTCTTTCAGGACCTTTATTTCCCCATAGCGTGACGGGAGAAAAGGAAAATAAGGCGACTGTCGTCGAGGCGACGAAGGAATTCAACGAATATGAATTCTCTGGCTGCACGTTCCGATTCAATAACCGACCTTCCAACGGCCGTTGACTCTTTCAACGAAATGAAAAAAAAAGAAAAAGAAAAAGAGAAAAAAGAAAAAAGAAAAAAGATAACCTGTAATGGAAAGAAGAGAGAGAGAGAGAGAGACAGAGAGAGAACAG
>NC_066593.1:944773-954773 GCF_905475345.1 Vespula vulgaris | reverse complement strand
TCTCGACGATTATTTATCGACAAAAAAAAAAAAAAAGAAAGTCTGATGTATTCCAATTAAAAAGAAAAGAAGGAAAGGAAAAGAAAAAAGAAAAAATAAAAAAAAAAAGAAATTATCAGACAAAGACTCGTTAACTTCTCACTCTGTTTTTACCGATAGACAGATTTCTACTTTCCTTTTGTCGAGCACATTGTTTCATCTAAAACGGAAATGGAAAGGGTAAACGTGGTAGACGCGGAACGACGATAATGCCACTGTTTCGATTCCCGAGTGAAATATCGATGGACCGGGCCTTCGCGAACGATAATAGAAGACCTTCGTTGCTTGGAGAGAACGAGATGGATTGAAAAAAAAAATAGAAAGAGAGAGAGAGAGAGAGAGAGAGAGAGAGAAGCAGACAGGGAGAACAATTTTTCATTTCATTTCTCTCGATACTTCGTACTAGTCGATTATTTCATGAGCCTTCCTTTTCCTCGATATTGTATGTCTATATATATAGATAGATACATACATAGATAAACGTAAAATTTTAACCCGTCGAAATAAATAATCTACGTTATCTGCAATTTCGAAATAACATAACGATATATCTACGTACATATATATATATATATATATCTCCAATAAATTTTCCAATCAATTTTCATCGGTAATAATTTATAATTATCATTTATTTTTCTTTTCCCTTTTTTCTCTTCTCCTCCTATATTGTTCTCCCCCATCTTCCATCTATTACTCATCCCCTTTTCGATCGAAATCCATCAACGTATTCGTACGTTTAATTACGCGATTATTAGTCCTGGATTAACAATTTCAACGATTGAAATTCAACGACGCAAAACATTCGTACCACTCGTAAGCACCATAATCTCAGATATTTCACCCGCGAGAATTAAACGTGTTAAGCGAATACGCGCTTGCAAATGGTAAATATTTGATGAACCGTTATGTACTTTCCCTATGCTCTTGCCAAAGTGCCTTGCCTCTAAGGAAATTCTAAAGTCGTTAAAACAAGCCGAATTTTCTCTTCATTTTCTTCCCATTCGAGACTTTAATCGCGAGGATATTAATATCTATTTATATTATATAAAAATTAATTATATATATATATACAAACATATAATACATAAATAATATTATTCGACGAATTGATACAACGAATCTCTTTGATTAACATGAAATTAATTTTCTAATCGTTTAAAGGGTCGTTGCTTTATTTTCTTTTTCTTTTCTTTTCTTTCGATCGAAACAAGAGCCTTAATGCGAGTGATATATAATATTATATCAATATGTTTCATCTCGACTCCGATCGCTCGTTATTTGTTCACATCGTAAATTTGTAAATCTTTTCACCGATTCGAGAGAGAAAGAGAGAAAGAGAGAGAGAGAGAGAGAGAGGGAGAGAGAGAGAGAGAAAGGGAGAGAAAGAGAAAGAAACATTCTTATCCGCCGCATATAAAAAAAATCGAAAAGAATGATCTCATTCGAAAATCTCCGATAAACGCGCGTAACATCGAAGAAAAGTTAAGGGTGGCGTGTGCTCTGTTGTTCAAGAACACTCAATGAAAGAACTACGAAGCAAAAGAAAACAGAACACACAAGGGGTGAAGGTATGGTGTGTGTGTGTGTGTGTGTGTGTGTGTGTTACAAAGAGAGAAAGAGAAAGAGAGAGAGAGAGAAAGGAATGAAAAATTAATGTAATAACAATATTAATAATAATAAAAATAATAGAAATAATAATAAAAACGATAATAATAATAATAATAATAATAATAAAAGGAAAAAATACGTATATACACATATACATATATACATATATATACACACACATGTATATATATATAAATCAATTCAAAGAAAAATTTTAATAAAAATAATAAAGAAGGAAAGAAAAAGAAAAAAATTATAACAATAATAACGAAAACATAAGAACCAAAAAATAAAACAAAATACAAAAAAACAAAAAAAAAATAAAAAAGACGGCTTGGTATCGAATCGGAAGTACAAAGTAAGCTCGACCGCCGCAGCGCCCAGAACCACTAATGTGCTCGCTCGCAGCGCGGACGGCAACTTCGAGGTGACCTTGGCCACGAAGGCCACCATCTACCATCAAGGATTGGTCGAGTGGAAGCCCCCGGCCATTTATAAGTCATCCTGCGAGATCGACGTGGAGTACTTCCCATTCGACGAGCAGACCTGCGTCCTCAAGTTCGGTTCGTGGACCTATGACGGCTTCAAGGTAACACTCGCATGGTAGCCGTTAAGCCAAAAAAAAAAAAGACAAAAAAACAACACCAACCCTCCACGCCCCGTAAATAAGCCCCACAGCCCCCCGCGCCCCATACCCCTCGCCAGAAAAAAAAGAACAAAAGAAAACAACCCTCGAGCGAGAACCCTATTTTTAGCGAAAGAAAGCACGCCCCGTCGCCATATTGCTCTCTTAATTCCAGAGAGCAATGTAAGTTATCAACGAATAAGAATAACATAACATAACGAAATATAGATAGAGAGAGAGAGATCGAATCTTTTGACGGGAGGATAGAAAAGGAAGTTAAGCGTTTCATTTCACAAGCCTTTCTTTTTCTTCCACCTAATAAAGGATCGATTTCTCAGTCGGTAAACACGCGGCTTCTATTAGATCATAAGATACGTTTAGATATTAATCTTCGGATTATATAGATTGTTAGCGGAGTATGGAACGATCGGTTCGTGCAGACGAAATCAGTGCGAAAGAAAAAGAAGAAGATAATATTTTTTCTTTCTTTTTTTTTTTATATATATACTTTCTCTTTTTCTTCCATCATCATCTTGTTCATTTTCTTCTTCTTCTTCTTCTCGCACGAGAGCCGATCGTGATCACGCTCGGCACGTTTCTTCGGTGATTCCAGCGCCGACGGGAACTACGAGGTGACACTGATGACCAAGGCTACGGTCTACTATACAGGATTGGTCGTCTGGCAACCGCCGGCTGTTTATAAGTCCTCCTGCTCCATCGACGTTGAGTTCTTTCCGTACGACGTACAGACCTGTGTTTTGAAGTTAGGCTCCTGGACCTATGACGGTTTTAAGGTGCCACGATATTCCAGCGGCAGCACGATCGCAGATTCGTTCCACCTTTTGTTCGCTCGAGATATATGTGTATACATGTGTATATATATATAAACACAGATATAGAAATATATATATATATACTTATACACCATATTGTACACTGCATATGTATATATACATGTATATATATGTGTATGGGTGTATATATGTGTGTGCGTATACACGCAGATATATTGTGTTCCAGATTGATTGTTTCCTTCTTTTTTTTGTTCCTCGTAGTTTTTTCAGCGTTTCCTGCTCCTTTTCGTTGAGTCGTTGAGAATGCCTTCTCTTCACGTTGTTTATAATTATTACGGATCGTAATTTCGTGCGATGCTGCTGCTCTTTGGCCGTAACTCGTGTGACTTATGATTTCGATATATATATATATATATATATATATATATATATATATATATATTATAGTTTACATATACTTATGTATATGTATATATATATGTATATGTATATATACATATATGATATATGATTGTTGGACTTGCGGTGTGATTTTATTGGCCGTCTGGATAATTCCGTTTTTTACTTTTTCCATCGATTTATCCCTAAGAGTTACACTATTCTTTCGCGATAGTGGATCTCGAGACGATTTTTTGCCTTCCTTTGCGCAGCAAACGTTTTATTAATATTCCTCTTGTCCACGTGAGGATCGATTAATAAATTTTCTATCACATTGTTTCGATAATAGTTAGCAGTGTTAGTACGTGTCTCGTTCCTCGTTTCGCCACGCATTGTACGCGTCCTGTTATATCCGCGTATATATATATATATATATATATATATATATATATATATATATATTTACGTTCGACGGTGGACGAAAAAAATTTAATTATATAATACACGTAGCAAGGAAGGATATTAACACTCTTAACGACGAAACACTCGACACTCACGATTAAAAGAATAAAATAATGTATGATCCTCGCCTTGACAAAAGCAAGCTTTAATGGCAGCGAACTAACGCGTCGAAGGTCCTCGTCGATCGAGAAAGAAAATTAATCAATCGAACTGGATTTGGCCGTGACATTTTTTTTCATTCTTTTCATAACTGTATAATATATATATATATATATATATATATATATATATATAAACATATACACAATATATATATACATATATTATACGTATACGTAGAAAGTGAGTGTACTCGATGCACCACCAGGGAAAGGTATAAAATTTCGCGTAAATTCATATCGATAATATCACGAAAAGAAAAGAAAAGAAAAAACAACAAACAAAAAATAAAAAAAAAAAAGAAAGAAGAAACAAAAAAACAGAAAAACGAAAGAAAGAAGAAACGTCGATAAATTTCAAGTAATATAATAAATCTCGAATATTCCTAATGTCCAAATATTATCCTTTTCAAACTATACACATTAGATAAACATGAGATTGAACATCATTGGCGTGGAAAGGGTAATGGGTATCCCTGTATGTATGTATATGAAGCGGTTGTGTTCAATGGTTATACGAAATTCTGTTCCATCAACCACAACGTGAAATTCTCTTCGTTCTCATGGATTCCATCTCTGTTGGTGGTGATGGTGGTGGTAGTGATGGTGTGGTGGTAGCGACGATGGTGGTGATGGTAGTACTGCTGCCGTTGTTGCTGCCATTGCTTCTGTCCTTGTTCCTGCTAACGATGACCCTTCGAGAGTCGTATATAATTTGACTATGAATTAGATAGTAGTGGCTTTGCCCGAACTGCACGTGTGGAAAGATAACTATATATATATATGTGTGTGTATATATATATATATATATATATATACATACGTGGGGATTTGGTTCGTTCGTTGCTCGATTAGGTGTTACGATCTTGCTACGCGTTACACGTTATTGATAAATCCTATATACAATGGTAAGCTAGCTAGCTAGGTAGATAGCTAGCTAGCTGTTACTACTTGACGAATAAATCATTGAGCAAGCAATTAAGCGTGGCAACGCGAAGAGAGACAACTCGTATAGGAGGATTGAGCTTTTCGTTAGAACATTCAGTTTTCAATTAGTCGTACGTTATCTATCTATCCGTTTATCCATCCATCTATCTATCCATCTATCGGCAATGATGGAGATATTTCCAGCAACAGAAAGAGAGACAGACAGACAGACAGACAGACAGAAAGAGAAAGAGAGAGAGGAAAGTAAGTCTTGATAAAAACGATTGAAATACTCTTTCAAAATTTCGTTCGTTCCTGGAACACGAATTGAATCGAAACGTAGGAAGTAGTAAGAGATGGTTCCATTGCTCGTCCACGAATAAACTTCGGATTTCGAGAGGTTATATATTCTCGGACTCTCTCCGTTATATTTTCTACTCGATACCCACTTAACATCGGCCCCTGGAGTATCGCACGAGTGGACATTCCGAAGGTTAAATCGAAGAATCGATCAACCGGAACAACACCTTCCACTGACTTGACACAGTTAACCGTCAACTTTCCATCGAGTTCATACCTCCAAATTCACTTTTCATCTTTTGTTAACTTACCTACGTATGTAGGTATCTATGTACGTACGTAAAAGTTAACATTAACCTTCGCTTCGTCGACCAGCTTGCACACATACTGCTCACACATTTTTCTTTCCATTGTTTCCTAACTGTGAGATAGAATTAGGAAGGAAAAAAAAGAGATAGAGATAGAAATAGATAGATAGATAGAGAGAGAAATTTTGTAAATTGCAATCGCGAATGTCAATGACGACAAAATTATCTTAAAACAAATTCTCTCTCTCTCTTTCTCTCTCTCTCTTAGAAAGTACTGTTATAGTATTGGTCGCGGAGAGATAAGCGACAAACGCGTAGCTGACCTTTTAAAGCACATTCCGTCTACGTTCCCCGACGATTCCACTTATGGCAGCAACCTTACACGCACAAGTTTAGTTGCTGCAATAAAGATAGAAAGGTGGGAAGAGGGAGAGAGAATGAGAGAGAATGTATGCGTGTGTGTGTGTGAGAGAGAGAGGGGAGAGAGAAAGACAGAGATAGAGATAGAGAGAGAGAGAGAGAGAGAGAGATCGATATTTCGGTGCACATAGTACATAGCGTGTAGGAGAATTCTATGCGCTTATTCCAACGCGTATCTCTTCGTACCAGGCTAAAGCTCGTAGCAGCAGCTTTTGTAAGCATCGAGACAGAGAGAGAGAGAGAGAAGGAGAAAGAGAGAGAGAGAGAGAGAGTCGACACGGGGGCGAGAGAACGTCCCTCGAATTTCGGCTTTTCGCGCCGGGAGTTTTCTATTAAATTTAGCGAGCGACAGTCTGATCCTCTCCAATTTCCCCTCTCTTCCCTTCCTCTCCTCAATTCCCCCCATCCTTTTTCCCCCTTTGGGAGAGCTCAACGCACGAGAATAATTGTCGTCGGTCGGTTACGCGTCTAGATTCGAAAGTAGTTGCAAAAGCGGTTGCTAAACCGCCCTTGTCACGATGAAACGTCAATGATGACGGCTCGATAAAGGTGATATAGTCAAGGAAATGTAGAACGTTTTACCTTCGAAAATTTCTCGTCGACTTTATAATCGTCCTTCAAACGAGTTCGAACGCGAGCTCTTATCGAACGTACTCGATCGTCCTCGAGAAGGATAAAGGACGACGACGAGGACGACGACGAGAACGACGACGACGACGACGACTACGACTACTACAGCAACTATGACGATGACTACGACTACGACTACGACTACGACGAGAATGAACGCACGAACGTCACGAACGTAGGCGTGAAAAGGGCTATTGGAAACCGGTGGTAGACGAGAGCAACCTAGTAGGATCGAATCGATCGATAACGTCTGTACGTCAGTCCTAGCTACACAGTCGTTGAATACCGTCTCGACTCATGTATATGTATCGATTCATCGAGTAATAAAATCTATGCCAATCGCGGCACCCTCGTGTGTTGTGCCGTGCTTCTACCTACCTACCTACCTACCTATCTACCTACCAACCTACCTACTACTACTATCACTAATACAGAATGTATGAATACAAATTGCCTTCCACCCAATCACGCTTCGCCATATTGCAATATTCTTTTCCTTTTTCTTATTACTACTCCTCTTAGAAATGCAACATTATTTAAAATGATCGATATATATATATATATATATATATATATATATATATATATATGTATGTATATACGTATTATACATATTTTTTTTCTCTCTTCTCAACGATTCGAAAAAACATTTCCTCGAGTATTTTCTCGTTTTTTCTCTGCCTCAATTCACTTTTCATCGTTCGTGAATATCGTTCGTTAAGATCGATAAGACGAATCGTTCGTTCGAACGGAAACACACGTACGTACGTACTACGCATCGACCACGCATACACTCCTACGAACGGTCGAACGCACACCGACAAAAACACACCGACAAAGGCAAAGCCACTCCTGACATTTCTCGAAGTTGTAAGGAAATTTGGCTTCGAGTTTCTCGATCGATACCCTTCCGGATTACGTGCGCACTCGTTAATATGAACTCTCCTGTCGGTTACGAACTTCTCCTTTATCCGTCCCGTTCCTCGCACTTACCCCTCTCGTCCCTTTCTCCTCGCCGTATCCTCCTCCTCCTCCTCCCTCATTCCCCCCCCCACACCCTCGTCTTTACCCCTCGTGCTTTCAAGAGAATTGAGTTAAAGGATAATGCCTCGAGCCGGTTTCGAGAGAAACGAGCTTTAGAAAGGGAAGTAGCCCTTCCTTCGTCCACTTCTTCTTCTTCTTCCTTTTATTTTGCTAGAGATAAACATTCCAAATTGGATAACGATTATGTCCAACACTTTGCTCGACACTCTTTATCCTTTGAGAAAGCTCATGTAAATCGTCAAAGTGTATTAAAATAATAATTATATCCAATTGTTTTCGAAGCGTTCCATCGATTCGAAAGTCTCATATTAAAGAATAATCGGTATTATAGAGGATGCTTCTAGAAGAGAGATGACGCTAGAATAAAAAATTAGAAAGAAAAAGAAAATAGAAGAAGAAAAAGAAAGAAAAAGGAAACCATAACCAACAAACAAACCAGACACAGCTAGCAGCAGTCAACGTCATATTCGTAGTCCGCGTCGCGTGTCCCAACAAATATCGGTCCGTTCTCTGACCCGGTCACGTTGACATGAGCCACTCAACGAGTCAGCGACTTGCCGTTCGTTGGTACTGGTGTTAAAGCCGCGAGAGCACTATACTTTCCCCTAAGGGCCTCTTAAAGGGGATGTACGCCTATGTCTATGGAGTAAGTATTAGGTATATCACCTTAGAACAGGAATTTCATTTCGTTTTACTCGATCGGGCTTTCTTATTATAAGTGAATCGACGAAGCGATCTCTATTTCGATCCGATCCATTCTTTTCCCTTTTTTATTCTTTACTCGACTACCCTACGACAAAATTTTAATAAAACGAACACCGATCGTCCCCTATTTACGATTATTTTCTTCCTCTTCGTTAAAATAGAAATAGGGATGATATTAGAATTCGTTAGAAAAAAAGATGTTAATACTTTTCTTCAACGATCGACGAATAGACATTTTTTTTCCGATCGTTTGATTGAGAGAAGGTTATCAATGAATTTCTGAAAAGAATAAAAAAGAAGATAAAAAGAAAGAAACGAATAAATCATTAAATATGGACGATTAAAATATGTTATTAATCGATAAAGAAAATTTTCGCTGGTACGCTCGACTTTTTTGATATTTTATGATAATAACAAATATTCGATCGATACTCGACCCGTATTTTCCTTCTTCTTCTTCTTTTTTTTTTTATTCCCTTTTTTACGAAAGCTTAGCAATAGAGCTGCCACGAGCGATAACGAGTTTTCAACCTGGTTGATAGGATTTCGTCAATGATCCTTTCTCAAACACGATGGTTAACGGCTTGCGTCTTAATCTTTGAGAATGCCAACGTCTTCCTTAACTCTCCTTCTCTCTCTCTCTCTCTCTCTCTCTCCCTCCTTTATCTTATAGATCGGTGATTTCGATTAGCACTTTGGATTATAGCTGGTACGTTAACTCGTTAAGTAATAGGGATCTCAAGTGTCGGAACTAATTTGCTCTCGAATTTATAGATCCGATTAACGCGAAGATCATAATAATGATGATAATGATGACGATGACGATGATGATCTCGTTAAAGGTAAAACATTTAATATTAATACTTAATTAACGCTGCCGGTTAAGCGAATATCATTTTTCAAGTGTATGAAAAGATTAAAAAAAAATGAAAAAAAGAAAAAAAAAATGAAAAAAAAGAGTTAAAAAAAAGAAGAAAAAATTAGACCAAATCGGTGTACACGACGAGACACAATTTTATACCTTTTCCATGGGAGGAGGCTCGACTATTATTCAATCCATGGTGGCGTCGAGAACGTTTTGTCGTCGTTTCGCTTTTTCTTATTTCTTTCTTTTCCCTTCCTTTCGTAAAACTCGTTCTGAGATCTACGTTGAGAATGCAGAAATTTTTGATTCTTTTCCTTTTTTTCTTTTTCTTTTTTTTTCTTATTCTTTATATCCCTTATTTCTTTTTTCTTCATGTTTCTTTTTTTATTTTTCTTTTTTCGTCGCATAGTCGCTTAAGGATGACACGTTGGGTGCAACCAATACTCTAGTTATATATATATATACACTTACGTATACCATTACATGTAAATAGATGCAAATATTATCTAATCTTTATGCTCACAATAGGAGGTATTAAAGTCTGAGAATACGTATGTGTTGGCGTCGACGTAAGACGTTAAAGAGACAACCACGAAAATTTTACTACGGCTCGGTTGCACTCGACTGTCACCTTCACTAACGCAAATACATGTACCACAAATGGAGAGAGAGAGAGAGAGAGAGAGAGAGAGAGAGAGAGAGAGAGAGAGAGAGAGAGAGAGGGAGGGAGGGAG